>NC_089766.1:46337296-46374796 GCF_040412425.1 Macrobrachium rosenbergii
CTTACAATTTTCTGAGCATTGATTTATTGGACGACATTATTTTGCGCCAACATTTAATGCACTGATTGGTCATCCATCCAAGCACTGCCCGTAATCAATGCTGGTCGATTTCATTAGTCGACAGACTCTTGAGAGGTGTATCGAGCATGTTATTTCACTCGAAAAAAAATTCAAAGTCGGAGAAGATTTTTAAATAGTTTTTTTTTTCACTGTCGTTATTTCACTCTAAAAAAAAATCCAAAGTCGGAGAACATTTGAAAATAGTTTTTTCACTGTCGTTATTTCACTTGAAAAAATCCAAAGTCGGAGAACATTTGAAAATAGTTTTTTCACTGTCGTTATTTCACTCTAAAAAAAATCCAAAGTCGGAGAACATTTGAAAATAGTTTTTTCACTGTCGTTATTTCACTTGAAAAAAAATTCAAAATCGGAGAACATTTTAAAAGTTTTTTTCACTTTTGTTATTTCATTCGAAAAAAAAAAATCAAAATCGGAAAACATTTGAAAATAGTTTTTTTCACTGATGCTATTTCACAAAAATTTTTTTTCAAAGTCTGAGAACATTTGAAAACAGTTTTTTTCACTTGTTATTTCACTCGAAAAAAATTCAAAGTCGGAGAACATTTGAAAACAGTTTTTCACTCGAAAACAATTTTTTTAAAAATTCATAATCGGAGAACATTTAAAAATAGTTTTTTTCACTGTTATTTCACTCAAAAAAAAAAATCAAAATCCGAGAACATTTGAAAACAGTTTTTTACTAATGTTATTTCACTGGAAAAAATAAAAACTCAAGGTCGGAGAACATCTGAAAGCAGTTTTTTCACTTGTTATTTCACAAAAAGAATTCGAAATGGGAGAACATTTGAAAATAGTTTTTTTCACTGTTATTTCACTCGAAAAAAAATCAAAATCGGAGAACATTCGAAAATCGATTTTTTTCACTGTTATTTCACTCGAAAAAATCCAAATCGGAGAACATTTGAGAACAGTTTTTTTTTTCACTTGTTATTTCACTTAAACAAAATCAAAATCGGAGAAGATTTGAAAATAGTTTTTTTTTCTCACTTATCTCACTCAAAAAAAAATTAAAAATTCGAAATCGAGAACACTTGAAAACAGTTTTTTTTTACTGTTGTTATTTCACTCGAAAAAAATATAACAATCGGAGAACATTTGAAGATAGTTTTTTTTTGATGTAGCGGAGAGCAGTGCAATTATGAATGCATACAAGCAGGCAGCTATGTTGCCACGACGTACGACAAAGGGAGAACATCAGGTGAAATGATATTCCCAAAGTGAAATTTGAACTCTCAGTCTTGGAACTCCTTATGCAGGCTGGATTCCTTGTTGGTTCAGTCTCGTGTAATTTGTTGATCTAAGTTTTATATTTTTTTTTTTTAGTTTTCTGTCAAAGAAAACTATTATGGAGATGGCTATTTGTTTGTCCGCCCTCAGATTTTAAAATTTTAAAAACTACTGAGGCTAGAGGGCTGCAAATTGGTATGTTGGTCATCCACCCTCCAATCATCAGACATACCAAATTGCAGCCCTCTAGCCTCAGTAGTTTTTATTTGATTTCAGGGTAAAGTTAGCCATGCATAGTGCGTCTGGCACCGCTATAGGTGCCAACAACACAGGCCACCACCGGGCTGTGGCTGAAAGTCTCATGGGCCCCGACTGAGAGTTTCATGGGCCGTGGCTGAGAGAGAGTTTCATATAGCATTATACGCTGTACAGAAAACTCCATCTTCGGCGCATATTGGAAAAACTGCAAATAAAACTGGTGACTGGTGAGGGTAAAGTCCGCTGTCCTTTAGAAAATTAACATAGATATAAAAACAAGTAAAAAATGCGCCGAAGTTTCTCCGGCGCAACCGAGTTTTCTGTACAACGTATGATCCTGTATGAAACTGTCAGTCGCGGCCCATGAAAATTTCACTCACGGTCCGGTGGTGGCCTGTGTTGTTGGTACCTATAGCGATGCCAGATGGACGATCCATGGCTAACTTTAACCTTAAATAAAATCAAAGCTACCGAGGCTAGAGGGCTGCAATTTGGTATGTCTGATGATTGGAGGGTGGATGATCAACATACCGATTTGCAGCCCTCTAGCCTCGGTAGTTTTCAAGGTCTGAGGGCGGACAGAAAAAAGTGCGGACGGACAGACAAAATAATAGCCATCTCCAAAGCGACATTACCACAGGGGTGAGAATCGCCTTTTATTCTCTTCATAAAGGAGTAAAACAAGCATAGAAAGCGTTCAACAACGAGTGACCTGGGTCTCCCATAGTTCCCCATCGACCTTAAAGGTCAAAGGTCACAGCGAATAGAAAACGGGAGTTACGTAAGAAGACGCCTATGTGGACTGCGTCTCTTTTGCTCGTCGCTTTTACGAGACCTAAGGTCGTCGAGGCCCAAGAGATTTTATATATATATATATATATATATATATATATATATATATATATATATATATATATATATATATATATATATATATTATATACATAATATATATCATATAATTATATATATTATAGGACACCTCATCACCTCAGATGACACCGACATTTTGAAAGCATTTATCGCCTTCTCTCTCTCTCTCTCTCTCTCTCTCTCTCTCTCTCTCTCTCTCTCTCTCTCTCTCTCTCTCTCTCTCTCTCTCTCACTTCATCACCTTCAAATCTAGCATAATAACATCAAGCGGGCGCGTAGGCGGGGTTAAGTCTCAAGCCTCAGGACATAAGGAAAGAAAAAATAGAAGCGATTTTTTATTTTCTCCGGAAAGCTCAATAGATCAGGTGGAAAACTTATATTTTTAAATGATACAGAAAACTTTCCCCCCACATCCTACTTAACATATCCTAGCTGTTGATTTACGTCAAGGGTTTTCCCTGGAATCGTGATGATATTAATATCAGATATTACAACTCTCGGGTCTTTCCTATGTAGTGACATCCATGAGTTTTCAGGGGGTCGTTGTTTAGGACCAATATTTCTTGAGGGTCATTATCTTTATATGATATTTACAGTCTTTTGTTTATGTTTTTACGGAAATCCGCAACGGGCTTGTACTAAACACGCCGCAAAGGTGGATAAATACCGGGTTCAAACCCTTGGGAGGGTTACTATCTAGGAAAGATCCCAATTTTTTCAACCACCATGACTGTTACAAATGTACCTCTCCTTTCATATTCTTTCATATTTCATATTTATATCCAAAATGATCAAATTTGGCTCAGCTGTCAATCAAATATTCATCCGTCCTTCCCGTTTCTCTATCAAATGGAACCCCAATAGTTATTGCCCCTTAAATTTCTGCCATTCTCGACTTCTTCTCCCGTCAAATTTCCACCCCTCCCCTTCCAGTCCCTGTGAAATTTCTACCCTCTCCTTCCAACCCCTGTGAAATTTCTACCCTCTCCCTCCAGCCCATGTGAAATTTCTACCCCCTCCTTCCAGTCCCTGTGAAATTTCTACCCCCGTTCGAATTCCCACCCCCAGGAACCTTTCCCAGGTAAAAAAATAAAAATCCATTATTATAAGCTCGCCTTTGATGACCTAAGGTTACAATAGAATGAAGGGGGTAAGGGAATTGGGAGACGTTAAAAAAAAAAAGGTCTATTGAGTAAGGATAGTGCAAAGGAGAGTTAGGCCTATGGTTAAGGGGGACCTACAATGAAAAGCTTGGCTTTAATGGAAAAAAATCCTCCACTTTTTATTATCCTCATAATTACTTTTTTTTTTAAAATTTATATAGATCACATTCTGGGGCCTCTAGCATCTAACATTCTAAAAGTTATTTTCAGTATTTAAATATTAGGTTATCCAACCACTCCACTAATGAAGTTATATTCGCTCGTGTTATGTATAACACGAACCTAAATCTTGCCTCTAGCAATTAAAATTCTCCAGAGCTCATTTCCTTTATTTCACGTCAGATTGCAGAACTGAGTCACTAATTAAGCCATATGTTCCCTCGTACTTCGTCCTCTTTATTTACAACACGAACCAGAATCACAAATGGATATGTGTATGGGTCCATAAAACAGAAATGGGCAACTTTCCGTAAAAACTAAATGAACACCGAAAGTTCTGACGGAACTGAAGTACAGTTCTCATAAAGTACAGCATACGAAGCGTTACAGAAATCTGAAACGTGACCAGAGTAATCAGGAATATTCTAAGGCATAAACAAGAGGGTTAGGAATATTCTCAAAAATTAGGAATATTCTCAAAAATTAGGAATATTCTCAAAAATTAGGAATATTCTCAAGTATAAACAAGAGAGTTAGGAATATTCTCAAGTATAAACAACAGAGTTAGGAATATTCTCAAGCATAAACAACAGAGTTAGGAATATTCTCAAGCATAAACAACAGAGTTAGAAATATTCTCAAGCATAAACAACAGAGTTAGAAATATTCTCAAGCTCAAACAACAGTCAGCAATATTCTCAAGCATAAACAACAGAGTTATGAATATTCCCAAGTATAAACAACAGAGTCAGGAATATTCTCAAGCACAAACAACAGAGTTAAGAATATTCTCAAGTATAAACAACAGAGTTAGGAATATTCTTAAGCATAAACAACAGAGTTAGGGATATTCTCAAGCACAAAAAACAGAGTTAGGAATATTCTCAAGCATAAACAACAGATTTAAGAAGATTCTCAAGCATAAACAACAGAGCTAGGAATATTCTTAGCACAAGCAACAGAGTCAGGAATATTCTCAAGCACAAACAAGAGAGTTAAGAATATTTTCAAGCAGAAACAACAGAGTCAGGAATATTCTCAAGTATAAACGACAGAGCTAGGAATATTCTCAAGCATAAAAAAGAGTTAGGAATATTCTCAAGCATAAACAACAGAGTTATGAATATTCTCAAGCATAAACAACAGAGCTAGGAATATTCTCAATCATAAACAACAGAGTTGGGAATATTCTCAAGCACAAACAACGGAGTCAGGAATATTCTCAAGCATAAACAACAGAGTCAGGAATATTCTCAAGCACAAACAACGGAACTAGGAATATTCTCAAGCATAAACAACAGAGCTAGGAATATTCTCAAGCACAAACAACAGAGTCAGGAGTCTTCTCAAGCATAAACAACAGAGTCAGGAATATTCTCAAGCACAAACCAGAGTCAGGAATATTCTCAAGCACAAACAACAAAGTCAGGAATATTCCCAAGCATAAACAACAGAGTCAGGAATATTCTCAAGACTAAACAACAAAGTCAGGAATATTCTCAAGCATAAACAACAGAGTCAGGAAAATTCTCAAGCACAAAAAACGGAGCTAGGAATATTACCAAGCATAAACAACAGAGCCAGGAATATTCCCAATATAAACAACAGTTATGAAAATGACAAAACACGATCAAAAAAGGTTTCCAAGGATCAAAAAAAAAAAAAAACTTACAAAAAATCTAATATATATAAAACCCAGGATAAAGTATTTGAAAAAAAGAGCATTCTAAAGGTTCATAATACTCTTCAGTAATCTTTAGGATATGCCATATTTTAGAAGGAACTTTTTCCCCGGACGTAAACAAACAATATATAGCAGAGTGCTTCGACAGCATTTTTAAAAAGGTCCCATTACTTAGTGATTTTTATTTCTCCTTAACGGGTAATATATAAAATATTAAGCAGTATATTGGGTGTTTAGTAATACACTGTTATTTTGTATTACTAAAATAATCCGTTTTGAGTAACGAGTTATCTTTTGTTATTGAAAATTATGTGACAATACTTTGTTTATTTCCATTAACTTAAACTAATGAAGAATCAATGACTCAAACATACTGTGTGTGAGAGAGAGAGAGAGAGAGAGAGAGAGAGAGAGAGAGAGAGAGAGAGAGAGAGAGAGAGAGAGAGAGAGAGAGAGAGAACTGTAAATTACAAAAATATACTTTATATAAAGTAAGAGTTATTATGTATCTTTCGATCTCTCTCCATCAAAAAAAGTTTAGGAAACTTAGGTCATCTAAAGGATGAGTACTGAACACATGAGGTTAATATTTTTCCTTTGAGGAGGAGGAGGAGGAGGAGGAGGAGGAGGAGGAGGAGGAGGAGGAGGAGGAGGAGGAATAAAGTATTAGAGAATGAGGAGGGGAGGAACAGACTCAATCTGAGAACAGAGGGAGAGGTGACCAAAGCAGGAGGAGGAGGAGGAGGAGGAGGAGGGAGGGTGAATAATGTATTAGTAAATGAGGAGAGGAGGAACAGAGAAGGAATAGAGGGGAAAAGGAGAAAACAGTAATAAGAGAATTAAAAGGACCCGAAAGAAAGGTTGAGGAAATTAGGAATGAATGAGTAAGAGAAATAAAAAAAAATGAACCAAGAAAAGAAAGGAGAGAATAAAGGGGAGAACCAAAAGAGGAGAGAAAAATGGAGGAAGAGGATGAGGATGGAAGGAAGAATGAGGAAGGAACTGAGGAAATTTTTGAATGAATGAGGAAGCGAATTTAAAATAAAGCAAAAAAAAAAAAAAAAAAATCAGGATGAAAAAAATGAAGACCAAAAAGAGAAGAGAAGAAAACTGGAGGATGAGGATGAGGATGAAGAGGAAGACGAGGAAGAAACTAAGGAAATAATAAAAAAAAGAAAGCAGGATGAAGAAGAAAAACATGAAGACCAAAAAAGAGAAGTGAAAAAAAAAAAATTGTCAGACGAGGATAAGGATGAAGAGGAGAAGGAAGAGGAGGAGGAGGAGGAGGATGAAAGGATGGGGGGGAGGGGCAAGGGAGGTAGGGGGCCATCCCAAAGACAGCCGAAAAGCTCTCCGTCAACGGCAAATTCCTATTTCGAGGCGGAAACTCGGGCATTTCGCCTTGAGCTCGCAATCGTCTGGCCGGTATTTTCCGTCGCTTGGTTAAGAGAATTTTTTTTTTTTTTTTTTTTTAAGACTTCTTCGCTCTTCTCGGTTGCTCTCTCTCTCTCTCTCTCTCTCTCTCTCTCTCTCTCTCTCTCTCTCTCTCTCTCTTGGACCCTTCATTTCAGAAGGAAAAAAGTAATGAAATATTTCAGAGAAAAAAAATGTCGAAAATATTTATGAGAAACAAATAATAAAAAATATTTCCGAAGGTAATAAAAAGTAATAAAAAAAGTATATCCTTAAGATTTCTGAGAGAGAGAGAGAGAGAGAGAGAGAGAGAGAGAGTAATAGAGATTTTGTTTGAAAAACAATTTTAAGAGACTCAGATAAAAAAAGAGAGAGAATACCTGAATCAAGAAAGACTGGAAGATCAAAATCTAATTTTCATGTCTCACTGATGTCTAGCTAAAATATCAAATACAGTAAAATAAAAATAAAATATTCTGAAGAAAAACATTGACTTCAGAATTTTCTTTCGTATTTTTGGAAAACTGAGAAATAGGAAGCTAAAAAAAATACATAAAGTAAAAAAAATATTCTGAAGAAAAACATTGACTTCAGAAGAGAAAACTGAGAAAGAGAAGAGAAAAAAAGAGAGAGAGAGAGAGAGAGAGAGAGAGAGAGAGAGAGAGAGAGAGAGAGAGAGAGAGAGAGAAAGTAAAAATAGCATTCGACGGATTGTCCGAATCTATTTTTGTTCACGAGAAATGTTAGATGAGTGAAGCTGACCTTTCTTCACCTGGAAAAGAACGGGGTGGCATTTTTGCCTCTCATACGTAACCTGGTTACACCATCATCAACATGAAAAAAATGTGATGAAAGGTAATTTTTCATTAGGTTAATTTGCATTCAAAATTACGCAGTTTCTAATAGCCATAAAAAAATAATCAAAGAAAGATTGAGTACTGCCAAACTCAAAAGTCACTTGACAATCTTTGGCAACCGTTTTATTATTATTATTGTTATTATTATTATTATTATTATTATTATTATTATTATTATTATTATTATTATTATTATTATTATTATTCAGAAGATGAACCCTATTCATATGGAACAAGCCTACCAAAGGGATTATTATTATTATTATTATTATTATTATTATTATTATTATTATTATTATTATTATTATTATTATATTCATGAAATTCAAGCAGCTTCCAAAGAATATTATGGCGTTCATTTGGAAGTAAGCGAAGGTAAAGAGAAATACGGAAAGAAGAGATCTCACTCATTAAAAAAAATAAATTAGTAAATTAACAAATAGATAAAAATGTATTAAAACGGGTTCCACCCTTATGACATTGCGCGCTAACAGAATCGTCACGGGAAAGAAATTATCCCAAATTGAAACGCAACTGATTTCTACTTTTCCACCTAAATCCACAGTGATTCTTACGACACCATAACACTTAAAAAGGAATCACAACCATTAACTTTCACTTTGGGGGTTAGTGCCGTCAGTGCGCCTCATGCGGTGCACTGTAGGCATTACTTAAGGTTCCTTGCAGCGTGCCCTTCTTACGGCCCCTAGCTGCAACCCCTTTCATTCCTTTTACTGTACCTCCGTTCATATTCTCTTTCTTCCACCTTACTTTTCTCAACCCTCTCCTAACAATTGAATCAAAGAGCAACTTGCTGTCAATTTCCGTTGCAGCCCCGAATGACCTCATAGGTCCCAGTGGCTGGCCTTTGGAATTAATTCTCTATTCAATTCAATTAACTATCACAGTTGCTTTCCACAAAGTAATCTCGTGAGCGTTGTAGAGTGCCAACAGTGGAACAAAAAAACCTTGCGGTTAAACCTCTCTAGACTCGTCCCAGCCAACAGGGACCATCTCCCTGACCAGTTACCTACAACATTTACGCACAAGCATCCACAACACTCATCAACAACCCTCACCTCGACGAAAGAGCGCGCCATAAAATTCCCACGGCCCTTAATGACGTCTGGAGCCGACGCGATTACGAAGATACATAATTTTCTTCTCTCCCAATGATGAAAAGACCCTTTTTGAATGTTCATGAAAAGGAATACACAGATACGCAAGCCGCGGTAGTCATTAACTTTCCAGGGGGGGGGGGCGATGGATCCCTGGAAAAACTGCGAGGATGAACTGGGAGGTGGAGACGACTACGAGGTGGATGTTAAGACAAGTGTCTTGAAGGATTGCAGCGACCGATTCAGGATGATTGGATCGTGATTCTGGTTTATATTGGACTTTCGGCTGAGGTCCGAATCCTGTTATTTTCTTCTGGTAATTTTGTACTGTTCTTCTTGCGTTTTAATATTTTTTTTAAATCTGTTTATTTATCTATTGATTTATTTTTTTTTTTTGATAAGTGGGGCCCCTTCTTTCTGTATTTCACTTTAGTTCCTCTTACTTCTTCCTAATGAACACCTTAATATTCTTTGGAAGCTTCTGAATTTCAAGTCAGTGGCCCCTTTGGTGGGCTTGTTCCGTATGAATAGGGTTCATATTCTGAATAATAATAATAATAATAATAATAATAATAATAATAATAATAATAATAATAATAATAATAATAATAATAATAACATGGAATAAAACTGTTTCAAAATCTACTTGGTTAAAAGACGGCAGAATAAAATATAAGAATATAATAATATATATATATATATATATATATATATCAAAATATATATATATATATATATATATATATATATATATATATATATATATATATATAGAGAGAGATAGAGAGAGAGAGAGAGAGAGAGAGAGAGAGAGAGAGAGAGAGAGAGAACACCCAAAAATTCCACGAGAGGCGAAGGACCAGAACAGTCCCTGACATCCACACTTTTTCCTAAAGGGCCCCCCCCAATCCCTTAGAATCTAACCCTAAATCTTTAGCCCCTATTTCAGACCCCACTCTTTTTCTCCCTCTTCTTTTCTTCTTCCACTACTATTCCCATTTATTTCCCTTCCCTCCCCATTCTGTCACCGTCGATTTTTCCTCCCTGATCTTTAAACTCCCGACTGCATTTTCCTCGCTTCGCCATTCTGGGTTCATTGCTACGGACGTGCCTCTGTGAAAAGCGTCGATCCGGACATTGATCCGCGAGTTTTACGCAAAACACAATGGGGACACTGGCGTACGCGTTAGGAGACATGGTGTTACGCGATGGCACACGTCTCTCTCTCGCTCTCTCTCTTTATCTTTCTCTCTCTCTCTCTCTCCGACGTGCAGCACCTGGTGTGAGCAATTTCTCTCTCTCTCTCTCTCTACCTCTTTTTCAATGCAATGGGTAACTTTCTCTCTCTCTCTCTCTCTCTCTCTCTCTCTGTATCTCTCTCTCTCTCTCCCCTTTTCAATTAAACGAGTAACTCACTCTCTCTCTCTCCTTTTCAATGCAATGGCAACTTTATATCATTCACTCCATTACTCTCTCTCTCTCTCTCTCTCTCTTTTTCAGTGCAATGGCAACTTTATATCATTCACTCCATTACTCCTCTCTCTCTCTCTTTTTCTTTTCAATGCAATGGCAACTTTATATCATTCACTCTCTCTCTCTCTCTCTCTCTCTCTCTCTCTCTCTCTCTCTCTCTCTCTCTCCTTTTCAATGCAATGGCAACTTTATATCATTCACTCCATTACTCTCTCTCTCTCTCTCTCTCTCTCTCTCTCTCTCTCTCTCTCTCCCCTATTCAATGCAATGGTAACTTAATATCACTCTCTCTCTCTCTCTCTCTCTCTCTCTCTCTCTCTCTCTCTCTCTCTCGCTCAAATGAGTAAAGTTATATTACACTAGAAATATTACTGGATAGCTCATCAAGCGTAAAATAATCTGATAATATAAGTCAATGGCTTATTTTCGCTCATAATGTCATCAAAATGAGACTGTGAAGATATTTCTATCGATGTTATTATTTACACAGCCTTAAAAATAAAAAAAAAGAACAAATGAATACGAGCAGTTAAAATAAATGGTTGTAAAATGAAATGCACACCAGAGTAAATGCATGCGCTCAAACACATACACACACATATATATGTATATATATATGTATATATATATATATATATATATATATATATATATATATATATATATATATATATATATATATATATATATATATATATATATATATATATATATATATATATATATATATATATGGAAGAATAAGAACAAGTGGTTATAAAAATGAAATGAAATCAGGATTATAATAAAAAAATTACTTCCCACTTAACCGCCCCCCAAAAAAATCCTTTCTCAAACAACAAGTGGTTATAAAAATGAAATGAAATCGGGATTATAATAAAAACAAAAGATTACTTCCCACTCCCCCCACCAAAAAAAAATAATCCTGTTTCTCAGTTCTACTGGTTCGGTTAAGATTAATCGAAGGAGTATACACAATTTACACTTACCGAATTCTACACTTGGAGATTTCTGAAGTTAAGAGAACTGACAAAATTCTAAGGTTTATATACGACAGGGTACCTCTTACCTTAGTAATCACCTGACGGCGGAAGACATACCTGGAAAAAGAGAAAAAGAGAGAGAGATTAATGAATGAACAAAATACGTATCACGCACACACATATATATATAAATATTACAATATATATATATATATATATATATATATATATATATATATACATATATATATATATATATATATATATATATATATATATATATATATATATATATTTACTTTACATACACAGGTATATTACCAACAAACGGAATAGCAACAGAACACAAACTAAATGAAAATCACCTCGATAAATAATAAATCAAAGGAAATCACGAAAATTTTCAGAAAACTCTGCGGTAAACAAAACCCAGATTTCAATATCTATCACAAAACCATTTTATCTCCATAAATCTCTTTAATTAAAAAACTATATATGGTTTCTCTAACACACATTTTGCACCTTTCAAGTTTTTAAATGAGCATGATGTAATGGTATTGTGTAGTGGGTAATGGGTTGTGGGTAGTGGGTTGTGGGTTGTTGGTAGTAGGTTGTGGGAGTGGGTAATGGGTGTTGTGTAGTGGGTTGTGGGTAGTTGGTAGTGAGTTGTTGATAGTGGGTTGTTGGCAGCGGGTATTGTGTAGTAGGTTGTGGGTAGTTGGTAGTGGGTTGTTGATAGTGGGTTGTGAGTAGTGGGTTGTGGGTTGTGGGTAGTGGTTTGTGGGCTGTGGGTAGTGGACTATGGGTAGTGGGTTGTGGGTAGTGTTGTGGGCTGTGGATAGTGGGTTGTGGGTAGTGGGTTGTGAGTAATGGGAATGGAGAAGTGGGAGGTCTAGGCCCTAAGTGAGAATTTTATAGGTATTTTTTTCAGTCATACCAAGTAATTAAAAAATGTCTGGCACTGAGGTGTCTTGTCTGAGGCCCTTTCTTGTTGTTGGCACTCCGGAAGATTGGGCGCTGTGGAAAAGATACCTCACACTGGCCCCCCCCCCTCCCCCACAAGGAGAGGAGGAGGAAGAGAGACTGCCATGGGCGCCTTTCTCACACTTTGAACCAGAGAGAGAGAGAGAGAGAGAGAGAGAGACCAGAGAGAGAGAGAGAGAGAGAGAGAGAGAGAGAGAGAGAGAGAGAGAGAGAGAGAAAGTTTCCACTCCTACCATTAGCCCAAACAATACCCATAGTTAATAGCAATAACATGAAATTTCTCAAATGAAGAAAAGGTTCCGTATCTTTTATTTTATCTTGAACGTAACAGAACAAAATTCAATACATATACTTATGATAAAACTGGCTTGTATCCCCCTACATACTTTTGTACGAGAGTTTAATCAGTATGTGCAAAATGTATAATATGTGCTGACAAATGTACCGCTTAATTAGCATAAGTTTGCCATGAATGTATAGAGCATAAACATGTGATCTGTGATCGAAATATCTGCAGTGAATAATATATATATATATATATATATATATATATATATATATATATATATATATATATATATATATATATATATATATATATATATATATATATAATCATGAAGCTACAAATGTCGCTTAATATCAAATTCACGCTACCTCGGGAATATCTCCGATGGAGAATCATCACCGAAGGAGAATTTATTAGTGATCAATGGATTGGTACCGTCGGGTCGCGATCCCACGACACAGCGCAGACCCAGCAACTCCAGTCGACGTTACCACTGAGCTATCAAGAGAGGCATAAGTTAATCCCGAGTTTTCTGTCCTTATTTTACCCACCTCCGCCATGGTAGTTCATTGGTACGTTTGGAACACGCAGCTCTTATTATGAGTTTTTTTTTTTATCACACCCTGATTTTATATACAATCATGAAACTATATACATATACTGTATGTATACGGAATGGAGAAAATATTAATATTGATAATTAATACCAGTCCCAGTAGCGGGTGAAATGCCGAAACCGCACTAATTAGAAGCCAATCCCGCTACAGCATTTTGCGCCCAAACATTATCCAATAACCGGAATTTTGAAAACCTCCATACAATAAAAATATATATTCAAATTAAACGAATTCTGTACCCAGAAAAAATCACACGGCCATACTGTAGCAATTATGGCATCAAAGGTGCCCATTTTCCTCACGGTTCAATAAACCTGTTGTAGAAAGTATTAATAATAATAATAATAATAATAATAATAATAATAATAATAATAATAATAATAATAATAACAATAATAATAATAATAATAATAATAATAATAACTAAATTTAATCAGGAGATGATAATAATAATAATAATAATAATAATAATAATAATAATAATAATAATAATAATAATAATAATAATAGTAATTATAAAATATAAATCATCATAACTAAACATTAATCAATTGATATTAACAATAATTATAATAACAACTCGTAGCGTAAATACACAAGTAAATCCATTCATTTACACACACATTTACAAACTAAACAGAGCCACCTTCACAAAAGTGTAAACATATCAGCTAAAACTCACAACACAAGCCATTTTGTAATTCCTTCTCCATCTCCACACACAAAGTTTATTTATATAGAGGTATTTATCCTCTAAATACCTTGATGGAACGGAATATAGAAATTTAGGCCAGGGGCCAAGCACTGGGACCTAAGAAATCATT
This sequence comes from Macrobrachium rosenbergii, assembly GCF_040412425.1. Lineage (NCBI taxonomy): Eukaryota > Metazoa > Arthropoda > Malacostraca > Decapoda > Palaemonidae > Macrobrachium > Macrobrachium rosenbergii. The sequence continues at coordinate 46,351,300 of NC_089766.1, forward strand.
CATCGCTTGGAGAGGAAATTGAGAGTAGAAGGTTTGAAAGGTGTAACAGGAGGAAAACTTTTTTGCAGTTGCACTATGAATCAATTGTTAGGAGAGATTGGATAGCAAGACGGGTTCAAAATACCCTGGGCATGACTGATTATGTACAAGTTCACTTTCGGTGCTCCAGGGCACTTGGAAAGTGTTTAACACAGTGAGGCATTGCAAGTTGAGAGCAACTTGGGAGAGCGTTAGTTTAAATGAAGTTATATTCGGCGGTGTTGAGTCCTGAATAGCTGGTGATTTAATATTCATTTGCAGTCAGTCACTGATTATAATACATATATATATATATATATATATATATATATATATATATATATATATATATATATATATATATATATATATATTATAATATCTGCATGTTGTATGGTGGCATTCAAGTATGCTGACAAAAGTAAAAAATGCGCCGTAGTTTTCTGTACAGCGTATAATCAAGGCCACCGATAATAGATCTATCTTTCGGTGGTCTCGGTATAATGCTGCATGAGTCGCGGCCTAGGAAACTTTAACTACGGCCCGGTGGTGGCCTGGCCTATATCGTTGCCAGACGCACGATTATGGCTAACTTTAACCTTAAATGAAATGAAAATTACTATGGCTAGAGGGCTGAAATTTGGTATGTTTGATGATTGGATGATGGATGATCCACTTACCAATTTGCAGCCCTCTAGCCTCAGTAGCTTTTAAGATCTGAGGGCGGACAGAAAAAGTGCGGGCAGAAAAAAATGCGGACAGAAAGTGCGGACAGAAAAAGTTTGGACATGAAAAAAGCGTGGACAGAAAAAAGTTTGGACAGAAAAAAGTGCGGACAGAAAAAAGTTTGGACAGAAAAAAGCGCGGACAGAAAAATTTTTGGGCAGAAAAAGTTTGGACATAAAAAGTTTGGACAGAAAAAGTGCGGACGGACAGACAAAGCCGGAACAATAGTTTTCTTTTCAGAAAACTAAAAACTAATCTACATCAAGATTTTTGCAATAAGATTATCTTTGCAGTTTACTAAGTGTAGTTTCTCTCTTTTTCAAAGAGACATAAAAAATTTAATGAGTTATTTATCTCATAAATACATCTCTAAATATATTTTATATTATAAGAATTATATTATAAGATCCCTTTGAACAATTAGTGAGTGGATTTTCGAATCATGCATAATATTTACTCTGTTTTTTCCAATAAATGAGATTTTCAATACGTGATGATACACTTTGTATGTATATGGCTCTCTCTCTCTCTCTCTCTCTCTCTCTCTCTCTCTCTCTCTCTCTCTCTCTCTCTCTCTCTCTCCCCACAACCATTCTGTCATGATATTCATGCATGGATTAAAGACAATCTCGTAATAAAGTATATAGTCTATAAAATCTACTCTCTCTCTCTTTCTCCACAACCATTCTGTCATGATATTCATTCATGGATTTAAGACTAAGTCTTGTAATAAAGTATAGTCTATAGAATCTCTCTCTCTCTCTCTCTCTCTCTCTCTCTCTCTCTCTCTCTCTCTCTCCACAAACATTCTACCAGGATATTTTTTCACGGACTGAAGAAAAATTTTTTTAATACGTGTATACTTTATAGAATCTATACTCTCTCTCTCTCTCTCTCTCTCTCTCTCTCTCTCTCTCTCTCTCTCTCTCTCTCTCTCTCTCTCCCATAATGCATCAGCCCTCTCGGGGCGGAACTTCGACCCTTGTTCCAGCTCTCCAACTTTCCTTCTCAGGCCGAAAGTGGTCTCCGGGGAATCAAAGGAGGTTATAGATGGCCTCACCAACCTATATTCAGTGGGGAGAAGAAGAAGCGATAAACTGCTGTCGTTCGGTTGTGTGTGCGTATGCGCCGGTGTTCTTCTTTTAGTTTTCTGTGAAACTTTTTCTTCCGTCTGTCCTCAGATCTTAAAAACTGCTGAGGCTAGAGGGCTGCAAATTGGTAAGTTGGTCATCCACCCTCCAGTCATCTGACATACCAAATTGCAGCCCTCTAGCCTCAGTAGTTTTTATTTTACTGAAGATATATACATATATATATATACATATATATATATATATATATATATATATATATATATATATATATATATATATATATATATATTATATACTGTATATATGTATACACTAGTCACTTTTTGGGATGTGCTTGTCACTACAAAGCCTTAAGATCCAAGTGCAAGAAATATGAAGAAATTCTGATGTCCGGTAGCGGGAAACGAACCCGGGTCCCCTAATCAGAACGAGGCACAGAAAACACTACAATATTATGAGGAAAAATAAAGCAAACTAAATCCTAACTTCAAGTGAAAAGCTTTCTCTCTCTCTCTCTCTCTCTCTCTCTCTCTCTCTCTCTCTCTCTCAAACACACATCCGAATAGGACCTGTTTCTGTTGCCAAAACAACGACACGCAAAATTGGAAAGAAAAGATAAGAAAAACTAAAAAAATAAAAAAATAAAAAACTAGAGACCAAAATTGAAAAATCTTTCAGTCATCATTTATCACCTTATCTCGAAATCAGCGATAACCTCGGCCGTTTGGTTGACCCTTAGCCCCCTACAGAGTACCCAATATCTCCCCCCCCAAAAAAAAAGGCCCATATATCTCGGCTGCCTCATCGGATACTTCTAGATATGGACCCCTCTATACTAGAGGGCGTTTCTTTCTATATTTCCCTTTACTTCCTCTTACTTCTTCCTAATGAACTCCATTTTGGTACGTTTTTATCTGTTTACCTATTTATTCATTTCTTTTATTCCCCTTTTAATAAGTGGGATCTCTTCTTTCTGTATTTCCCTTTATTTCCTCTTACTTCTTCCTAATGAACACCTTAATATTCTTTGGAAGCTTTGGAATTTCAGGTCAGTGGCCCCTTTGGTGGGCTTGTTCCAGTGATTAGGGTCTTCATCTTCTGAATAATAATTATTCATCTTCTGAATAATAATATTCTTTGAAGCTTGAATCCAAGTCAATAATGGGATTATAATAATAATCTTCAGAATAATAATAATAATAATAATAATAATAATAATAATAATAATAATAATAATAATAATAATCTTTGGAAGCTTGAATGCCAAGTCAGTGGCCCCTTTGGTGGGCTTGTTCCATATGAACAGTGATTATTCATCTTCTGAATAATAATAACAATAATAACAATTTTGTTTCTTTTTCAAACAATCAAAAAACGGTCGTCTGGCCCAACCAATTTGTTCCTTTTAATTGCAAAGTATTTCAACCTTAGTCTCCATTTAGTAATACAAATCCCCAATTTACTCCCTGTCTCTTTGGGTCTGGGAATTGAAACGACCATCAGCCTATTTTTGCAAGATATGAAACCATTAAGGACTTAGAACTACAATCGGCACACCGTTCAGGGCAACTACAGAAAAGGTATTTGTGTGGAAATTCATTATTATTATTATTTTTTTTATTTTATTATTATAGGGACTGCCGTCTCCCCTGCCCTACCCAGCCCCCACCCGGGGCGGACAAACAGGTTTGCAGGAGGAGGGTGGATGTTTCCCCTACCCTCCCGTTCCCCTACCTACCCCGCCCCACCCGGGGCGGACCAACCGGTTTGCAAGGAGTGGGTGGCTGTGTCATTTCTCCCCTAACATACCAATTTACAGCCCTCTAGCCTCAGTAGTTTTCAAGATCTGAGGGCGGGCGGATATATATATATATATATATATATATATATATATATATATATATGTCTTATAATATATGTCTTAAAAGTGTCCTAAAGTGTCCTTTAGGTCTAGTTTTTATTGCTCCAACCACACTTAAAAAGAGGAGAGAGAGAGAGAGAGAGAGAGAGAGAGAGAGAGAGAGAGACAGAGAGAGAGAGAGAGAGAGAGAGATACGAAATTAAAAAAAAAAAGAACGTCTCCCAATAAGAACCGTAATTATCGTCGGTGGGTCCCTGAGCCCAAAATCACTGTATAGTTGGCCTCCTCCCCACCCCCAAACCCCTAGGCCTAACGGCTTCGTCACACGAACTTAGTACCAGCCAACCTTATCTCGCCTTGCCGCCCCTCCTACTAATCTGATTACTTTCGGCTGGTTCACCTAAACGGCTACTTCTCTAATATCTTTTCTTACTCGGCTTGTTTCCAAATCAAAATGGCGGCATTTGTAAGCGAGTATATATATCTCCAAGGTGCAATCCACGGAGGAATTCATAAGCGAGTATACATTTCCAAGGTGTAATCAACAGAGGGATCAAGGTGTAATCAATAGAGGGGAAGCGAGTATATATTTCCAAGGTGTAATCAACAGAGGATCTATATTTCAAATAGAGGGCGAGTATATATTTCCAAGGTGTAATCAATAGAGGGATCAACAAGCGAGTATATATTTCCAAGGTGTAATCAATAGAGGGATCTATAAGCGAGTATATATTTCCAAGGTGTAATCAACAGAGGGATCTACAAGCGAGTATATATTTCCAAGCTGTAATCAATAGAGGAATCCAAGGTGTAATCAATAGAGGGATCTATAAGCGAGTATATATTTCCAAGGTGTAATCAATAGAGGGATCTATAAGCGAGTATATATTTCCAAGGTGTAATCAATAGAGGAATCAATAAACGAGTATATATTTCCAAGGTGTAATCAATAGAGGGATCTAAGTAGGGATCTAGGTGTAATCATTAGAGGGATCTATAAGCGAGTATATATTTTTCCAGAGGAATCAATAAGCGAGTATATATTTCAAGGTGTAATCAATAGAGGATCTATAAGCGAGTATATATTTCCAAGGTGTAATCAATAGAGGGATATATTTCAAGGTGTAATCAATAGAGGGATCTATAAGCGAGTATATATTTCAAGGTGTTCCACGGAGGAATCTATAAGCGTGTAATCAAGGTGCAATCCACGGAGGAATCTATAAGCGAGTATATATTTCCAAGGTGTAATCAATACAGGGATCAATAAGCGAGTATATATATTTCCAAGGTGCAATCCACAGAGGAATCTATAAGCGAGTATATATATTTCCAAGGTGCCATCCACGGAGGAATCTATAAGCGAGTATATATATTTCCAAGGTGCCATCCACGGAGGAATCTATAAGCGAGCCTATATCTCCAAGGTGCAATCCTTCTAGCCTCAGTAGTTTTCAAGATCTGAGGGCGGGCAGAAAAAGTGCGGACGGACGGACAAACAGCAATCTCAACAGTTTTCTTTTACGGAAAACTCAAAAGGGTGTAATTTGGCCGAGACTATCAACAGGAAACTCCCTCCGGCGGGAAAAACATCCCGTCTACAGGAGGAAATCTCCTTTAAGTTCCTGCGGGGTAGACAACTACATGACCCTTAGGCTTCTGTCACTCTCTCTCTCTCTCTCTCTCTCTCTCTCTCTCTCTCTCTCTCTCTCTCTCAGTGGGGGTGAACGCACCTTGAAGAACGATGGGTTTCGAGACCCGAATCCCCCGGGGGTTAACCCCTGAGAGGAGGCTCCCATTACGGCGATAGGGAGAGGAATAATGATGATAATCATAATAATAATAAACAGATCATTATCTTAGACTGGTATAAGGAATGAGATAAAATAAATAACAATAAAAAACTGTATAAAAATGAAATGTAAATAATTGCAGGAGTTATTTGGTTACAAGTTAAAGATTAAGAAAGAACCATTATGAATAATAGAATCTAATAGAATGTAGATTTTAAGCCAAGGGCCAATTTAATCTGGGACCTATGAGGTCATTCAAAGCCGAGACGGGAAATTGACAGTAAGAAGGTTTGAAAGGTGAGCAATTGATAATTCGAGTTCAAGAAAAGAGAGAGAGAGAGAGAGAGAGAGAGAGAGAGAGAGAGAGAGAGAGAGAGAGAGAGAGAGAGAGAGAGATTCCAAAAGCTGGTTATGACCGTTAACACATTTCTGGAGGACGAAAAAAAAAACCCGGAAACACAAAAGAGATTTCTGATTTCCGGGGCATGGACCCGAATGAGAAAGGAACGCGTTAATATAAACTCCCTCTATTCCTCGACCAACCTCTCTCTCTCTCTCTCTCTCTCTCTAGACCCCGTTCCTCTCTCAACCTAAACAAATCTCTCTCTCTCTCAACCCAGCAAACCTGTCTCTCTCTCTCTCTCCCTCTCTCAACCCAACAAACCTCTCTCTCTCTCTCTCTCTCTCTCTCCTCTCTCTCTCAACCCAACAAACCTCTCTCTCAACCTTACCAAACCTCTCTCTCTCTCTTTCTCAACTCCCTCTCTTTCTCAACCTAAACAAACCTCTCTCTCTCTCTCTCTCTCTCTCTCAATCCAAACAAATCTCTCTCTCTCAACTTCACCCATCTCATCTCTCTCTCTCTCTCTCTCTCTCTGAACCCCTTCCCTCCCCCCAACCTCTCTCCGTTCTTCCAAAGTAGTATCTGGTGTCTCCAATGGAGCCTATGTAAACCTCCTATAATTCTATAGGCCTTGTTTTCGGCTTAGGGCCAGAGAGCCGATTCCAATATCACACCTATAAAACTATTACGTTGCGAACGCCTATATATCCCTATAACTTACACTGAAGCTACTTTTTCGTTTAAATCTATATATGTTTTTCTTTTTTTTTTTAATTTGTAAATGTCCATTTTTCTCCTGTAAAAACGTAAGTGCTTATTTTTACTTTTTGTGTGTGTGTATATATATATATATATATATATATATATATATATATATATATATATATATATATATATATATATATATATATATATATATATATACTGCTATTCTGGTCATCAATCGATCCCTGATAAAATATATTAATCTCAGTACAAATAAAATAAAAAAATAAAGAAATTATAACTTGCTTCTTGTACTTCCAAAACAAAAAAATCTCCAGAGCGAACGAGAGAGAGAGAGAGAAAAAAAAAAACATCAGATCTTCAAAACAACCCACTTAATCATGTGCCTAGTGAATCTGCCACCCGGAGCACTAAAACCATTAATAATAGCCACGGAGGTAAAAACCGCAGTAAAAAGGTTTGGGTGGCCTGAGTTGCTCAGTGGGCTATACTTAATCTAGCAATCTGTTTTTTTTTTTTAATTATTATTTTTAATATTTTTAGTTTTCTGTAAAAGAAAACTATTGTGCCGGCTTTGTCTGTCCGTCCGCACTTTTTCTGTCCGCACTTTTTCTATCCGCACTTTTTTTGTCCGCATTTCTCTTTCTGCACTTTTTCTGTCCGCAATTATTTCTGTCCACACTTTTTTCTGTCCGCACTTTTTTCTGTCTGCACTTTTCCTGTCTGCACTTTTTCTGTCCGCACTTTTTTCTGTCCGTACTTTTTCCTGTCTGCACTTTTTCTGTCCGCACTTTCCCTGTCCGTACTTTTTCTGTCCACACTTTTTCTGTCTGCACTTTTTTTCTGCAATTTTTGTCTGCACTTTTTCTATCACTTTTTCTGTCAGCACTTTTTCTGTCCATTTTTTTCTGTCCGCACTTTTTTCTGTCTGCACTTTTTGTCTGCACTTTTTCTATCTGGACTTTTTCTGTCCGCACTTTTTTTATCTGGACTTTTTTCTGTCCGCACTTTTTTTTGTCTGGACTTTTTTTTGTCCGCACTTTTTTCTGTCCGCACTTTTTTTTCTGTCCGCCCTCAGATCTTAAGGCTGCAAATTAGTATGTGACTCTGAGCTGAAATAAAGGATATTATTATTATTATTATTATTATTATTATTATTATTATTATTATTATTATTATTATTATTATTATTCAGAAGATGAAGAAACCCTTTCATATGGAACAAGCCCACCAAAGGGGCCGCTGACTTGAAATTCTTTAAGCTTCCAAAGAATATTAAGAGAGATTTATGCCAGTAAAATGTAACACAAACGTATATTATCTTTTGCATTGGCATTGAGAGAGAGAGAGAGAGAGAGAGAGAGAGAGAGAGAGAGAGAGAGAGAGAGAGAGAGAGCAGGGATTTCAACGCATCTATCCAATGCTTAGAGAGAGAGAGAGAGAGAGAGAGAGAGAGAGAGAGAGAGAGAGCATCTATCCAGAGAGAGAGAGAGAGAGAGAGGAGAGAGGGATTTCAACGCATCTATCCAATGCTTAAAGAGAGAGAGAGAGAGAGAGAGAGAGAGAGAGAGAGAGAGAGAGAGAGAGAGAGAGAGAGAGAAAGCTGAATAACAATCTATCCAATGCTTAAAGAGAGAGAGAGAGAGAGAGAGAGAGAGAGAGAGAGAGAGAGAGAGAGAGAGAGAGAGAGAGAGAGAGCTGAATAACAATTTACAAAGAGAGAGAGAGAGAGAGAGAGAGAGAGAGAGAGAGAGAGAGAGAGAGAGAGAGAGAGAGAGACGACAGCAAGCAGGGAACTTCAACGCACCCACCCAATGCTTAAAGGGGAAAAATCCGTGTCGCCATCGAGGGCAGTAACATTTGAAAGGTCTATTGACGCGGCAATATCCAAAGATTGCCACTTGCAATAACGGGCAATCCGGCAGCGATAGCACGCAGGGGCGGGTATTTAGAAATCAATTCGTCCCTCTTCCGAGATTTTTTTTTTTTTAATTTGCCGTTGGATTAAGCCCGTGGGCATCATGAGAGTGCGGGCGAGGGAGGGTACTGGCCCTAATGGGCGTCATCCTATATAGTCAGTGGTTCCTGATTTTTTTTTTTTTAATGTATGGGCCCCCTTTCAAATCAGCAGTCAATTCTCACGCCCCCTGAATTGCTGAAATTAAAAAAAAGGTGAATTGCAAGGTTGATATGATGGGGATTCAAAACAAAACCACATTTTAAAAATTATTATTATTATTATTATTATTTATTTTACTTTATGTTATTTTATATTTTACTTTATTTTAATTTTTTTGCATAAAAATATCACGCGTATATAAAAATAAATTTTGCTTTAATTACTTATTTTTCAAAAATTATTATTATTATTATTATTATTATTATTATTATTATTATTATTATTATTATTATTATTATTATTATTATTATTTATTTATTTTAATCTATATTATTTTATATTTTACTTTATTTTAACTTTTTTGCATAAAAAATAACACGCGTATATAAAAATATATTTTGCTTTAATTATTCATGGGTATCCTCGCACCCCTTAGGAACCCCCCAGGGGGCGGAGCGCCCCAGGTTGAGAACCACTGTCCTATACCAAAGCCCCCTTTAGCATCAAGCATATATATACCTTTTGCAATTTGCAATGAAAGTGAGGGTGGTTTTGCAATCGGCCAAAACCTCACCGTTTCATTTGCATTGGCTTAGGGTCCGATTTTTTCTTTTCATTTAACTTTTTCTTTTTTTAATTGGGGAGAATTTCGACACCAGCATGCAAATCCCATCAGCATTTACTAAAAGAACAATGCTTGCGTGTACGTTAAATCATACGCACACGCGCGCACACAGACATATATATACTGTATATATATACATACATATATATAGTATATATATATATATATATATATATATATATATATATATATATATATATATATATATATATATATATATATATATATATATATATATATATATATATATATATATGTATGTGTGTGTATACATACATACATACATATACATATATCAAAAGCATAACACAAAAAATAGAAGAAATAAAATACCTGTCCCTTCTTCCCAAACGCGTACAAACACACGTCCTGAACCTTTCCTAAAAATCGAGGGAACGCGATCTGCCTATCGGATGGGACAGAATCAATGAATGGGGAACATAGGTCAGAGGTCAACCGGCCTGCAATCCGTCAGGTCATTCGAGGGAACAAATAAATAAGCAAAGAATGTGCCGAAGTTTCTTCGGCGCAACCGAGTTTTCTGTACAGCCGCGGCAACGTATAACCAAGGCCACCTATACAGAACTATCTTTCGGTAGTCTCGGTATAATGCGGTATGAGCAGCGGCCCATGAAACTTTAACCACGGCCTGGTGGTGGCATGTCCAATATCGTTGCCAGAAGCACGATTATGGCTAAATTTAACCGTGAATAAAATAGAAACTACTGAGGCTAGAGGGCTGCAATTTGGTATGTTTGATGATTGGAGGGTGGATGATCAACATGCCAATTTGCAGCCCTCTAGCCTCAGGAGTTTTTAAGATCTGAGGGCGGGCAGAAAAAGTGAGGACAGAAAAGTGCGGACTGAAAAAAGTGCGGACAGAAAAAAGGGTAGACCAAAAGTGCGGACAGAGAGATGTTTATATATATATATATATATATATATATATATATATATATATATATATATATATATATATATATATATATATATATATATATATATATATATATATATATATATATATATATATATATATATATATATATATATATATATATATATATATATATATATATATACATATATTTACATACACACACACACACAAACATATGACCAACACAGGAATCCAGAAAGAACGCAAAACCTCCCCACTCATATAAAAATCTCACTCGAGTTCCCTCTCCGGCGGCGGCGGATTAAAGAAACCCAACTTGGCCGAAGCCTCTGCTGATAAGTTCCCAAAGACCCAACAACTTACCAGATCGAAGTTTCCCGGGAGTTTTCCAACGAGAGACGGATGATTTATGGCGTCGCGAGAACGTCTCGCTCAAAGGCGACTGACCAGCGCGCGTTCATTTCATTGGGAGAAGAATACCTTGGAATGGAATGGAACGGAATAATATGGAGTTTAGGCCAAGAAGCACTGGGACCTATGAGGTCAATCAGCGCTGGAAAGGATATTGAGAGAAGAAGGTTTGAAAGGTGTTACAGGACGGAAACCTTTTTAGCATTTACACTATGTTTGGTCCTGGCACGTAAACAGGTGTCAAAATAATTGGGAAATAGATGTCAAAATAGTTAAAAAGAGGAATGATTAAAGGAATCAGAAAGAAAGAGAGAAGGAACAGCTGATTGTCAAACAAGAGCGAAGGAATGAAAGGACACGAGAGAGAGAGAGAGAGAGAGAGAGAGAGAGAGAGAGAGAGAGAGAGAGAGAGAGAGAGAGAGAGAGAGAGAGAGAGAAGGATTCACAAAAACATCTAAACACCACACATGAGAGAAGAGAGAGAGAAACACACACATGAGAGAAAGAGAGAGAGAGAAAAAATATAATTTAAACACAAGAGAGAGAGAGAGAGAGAGAGAGAGAGAGATTGAGTTTAAACACACAAAAAAGAGAGAGAGAGAGAGAGATGGCCCACCCAAATTCTCTATTTCCCCACAACCTCACAACCCCACAACCCAAGAGCCACGGAGACACGTTCAACCCCCCTCGTAACCAACCCATCTAATTAACTGATCGGCTGTGGGGGGGGTGTGGGGGGCGGGGGCCCCGGAACGAAGGAAGCCAAACCAATAATAACAGGACGTGTATTAATGTACTAAACCAACGGGCCTGGCGTATTGAGTGAGGTGCCAAATTGATATTGATGTTTTCGGGGTCGTCGCCCCCCATATTATTACATATTATATGATATTTCACTCGTTATTAAACTCTCTAGGTTTCTATTATTGTTGTCGTTTGGGGTTCGACTATTCCATCCACACACACACACAAAACACACACACCTGTCTTGTTTTGGTGCGGCGGGGGTGGGGGCGTTTTTTTTTTATTTTTTATAAATTTAACAGCGCATTTAGGTGGAAAGCAATCATGCATGCATGCATGCAGCCTTCTACAAATGCACATATATACTGTATATATATATATACACATATATACATAAATATATATATGTATGTATATATATATTTATATATATATATATATATATATATATATATATATATATATATATATATATATATATACATATATATATATATATATATATATATATATATCTCAAGAGTTAAATGGAATGGAATGGAACATAGATTTTAGGCCACAGACCAAGCACTGGGACCCTATGAGGTCATTCAGCGCTGGAAAGGAAATTGGGATGGAAAGGTTTGACAGGTGTAACAGGAAGAAAACCTCGAAGCAACTGCACTGCGAACTAATTGTTAGGAGAGGGTTAATGATAGCAAGATGGAAGAAAGAGAATATGAACGGAGGTACAGTAAAAGGAACGAAAGGGGTTGCAGCTAGGGGCCTTAAAAGGACGCTGCGAAGACCCCTAAGTAATGCCTACAGTGCACCACGTGAGGTGCAATGACGGCAATACCCCCATTCCAGTTTCTATATTCCCTACAGGTGTGGATCTAGGCGAGAACAGAATATATCTCTAATGTTCTTTTTGGGGTCATCTCATTTTACTGATTTTTATAACAAATTCCCTGGATAACAATATTTCTTATTATTATACATCATCAAACTCATCTATAAACAGAGCAATGGAATTGCAAGGGAAAGAAACCAAATTTCGAATTCCTGTAGATATTAAATTAAGTTTTCAATTGTGCAACTTAAATTGTCCATTTATTATTATTATTATTATTATTATCATTCAGAAGATGAACCCTATTCATATGGAACAAGCCCACCAAAGGGGCCACTGACTTGAAATTCAAGCTTCCAAAGAGTATTATTATTATTATTATTATTATTATTATTATTATTATTATTATTATTATTATTATTATTATTATTCAGAAGATGAACCCTATCCATATGGAACAAGCCCACCAAAGGGGCCACTGACTTGAAATTCAAGCTTGCAAAGAATATTAAGGTGTTCATTAGGAAGAAGCAAGAGGAAGTAAAGGGAAATACAGAAAGAAGAGATCCCACTTGTTAAAAAGAAAATTAATTAATAAATAGATAAATAGATAAAAAAAGTATTAAAATGCAAGAATAGTATTAGGGTAGTAATGCATTGCATCTTCGCTTGAACTTCTGAAGAAGAAGAAGTTCCAACTGCACGACATCCTCAGAAGGGAGGCTGTTCCACAGTCCAGCGGTGTGAGGAGGAATAGAGGACCTCTGGAACTTGGGAGAAGTTCCATAGTCGAGACACATCCAATTGTACAATATAGAACCAAGCTCTAATGTTTGCCAAGTAGTTTGTTTTCATTTTCAAAATATTTCCAAGCTACTATACTAGAACTTGCTCGCAACATATAAATAATTATATAAGTTTTGAGGGCTGAGACACTGAAAAATCATTTTCGGTATTGTATTTTTATCCTTTTTGATTTTCTGTAAAAGAAAACTATTGTGCAGGCTTTGTCTGTCCGTCCGCACTTTTTTCTGTCCGCCCTCAGATCTTAAAAACTACTGAGGCTAGAGGGTTGCAAATTGGTATGTTGATCATCCACCCTCCAGTCATCAAACATACCAAATTGCAGCCCTGTAGCCTAAGCAGTTTGTATTTTATCTAAGGTTAAAGTTAGCCATAATCGTGCTTATTGCAACGATATACTACAGGCCACCACAAGGCCGTGGTTAAAGTTTCATGGCCCGCGGCTCATACAGCATTATACCGAGACCACCGAAAGATAGCTCTACTTTCGGTCGCCTTGATTATTATACACTGTACAGAAAACTCGACTGCGCCGAAGAAACTTCAGTGAGCTCACAATAATAATATAAGAAGAGGAGATACAGGTGAATATCAGTGTAAAAAAAAAAAAAACACCCAAAAAATGGCCCATTTTCACGTGACAGAAAAACATCGACAAACACTAAACTCTAAAATTCTAAGAGCGCACCTCTGCTCTATATACATCTCACTAAAGACTTTAAAAATAAGTCTTGAGAAAACGTAGACTTTTTAAAAGTAGACCCATCAATTGGGGGCGCTGCTAAAAAAAAAAGGGATGATAAAAAATTTCACCGAGTTTTATGAGTGGCCATCATCTACGCCACTATTATGACGAGGCCAAATCCCCCTTCCAATAAAATAGGTCGGACTTGGCCAAACTTCTTCTGGGGGGGGAGGTCTCTTGGCTACTTGGGGAAAGGCATACACCTCTAGTTGGAGGGAGGTATGCCCTAAGAGTTGGAGAGAGGCATACACCTACAGTTGGAGGGAGGCATACGCCTACAGTTGGAGGAAGGTATGCCCTAAGAGTTGGAGGAAGGTATGCCCTAAGAGTTGGAGGGAGGTATGCCCTAAGAGTTGGAGAGAGGTATGCCCTAAGAGTTGGAGGGAGGCATACACCCAGAGTTGGAGGGAGACATACACCTACAGTTGGAGGGAGGCATACACACAGAGTTGGAGGGAGGCATACACCCAGAGTTGGAGGGAGGCATACACCCAGAGTTGGAGGGAGGCATACACACAGAGTTGGAGGGAGGCATACACCCAGAGTTGGAGGGAGGCATATACCTACAGTTGGAGGAAGTCATACACCTACAGTTGGAGGAAGGCATACACCAACAGTTGGAGGGAGGCATACACCCAGAGTTGCAGGGAGGCATACACCCAAGCTTGCAAGACCAAAGGTCATGGTATATCCAGTAAAATACTTCTGTAACCACAGATTGGATTCTGCAAATCATGGTCATACAAACACAAGTGGCTTAGACACATTTTATTCATATTTTAAGTTTCCTTTATGAGTAGAGAACAGAATAGGATATAAAACTGAGACCAAAAGGTCAAGCGCTGTGACCTACGAGGTCATTCAGCCCCGAAAAGGGAAACTGAAAGGACGAAGGCTTTAAAGGCGTAACCTCGGAGTTGCGCTATGAAACAATTTTCAGAGAGGATGGAATGTCAGATGGAAGAAAGAGAATATGAACGGAGGTACAGTAAAAGGAATAAAAGAGGATGCAGCTACATTTTCAAGAAGAAACTAGCCACTTAAAGCTCACAACAGTCGACTAGTTACTAGCTACATTATTCACTGCTTAGGTTGACAGATATTTTATTTATAGATAAAAGCATAAATCTGTCCCACTGGGTCCACTGTAAATATATATATATATATATATATATATATATATATATATATATATATATATATATATATATATATATATATATATATATATATATATATATATATATATATATATATATATATATATATATATATGTATATATATATAAACTCTGTGAGTAATATTTCCTTGATTGTGTCGTCAAATACGCATCATCACTATTTCATTTCAATATTGTTGATATTTCATTCAATATTTCATTTTTAATATTGTTGATATTCTCTTGACAGATCTCAAATTTTACATATTTTTAAACTTATTTGAAAAATATGTTGAGTTCCTCTCATTCAGTCAAATTCATTCGTCATTTCCAAATTACAAAGACAAAACGAACCGTCGATCAATCATCTTAGATCATTCCATACGTTAAAAAACCGTGATTAATCTCCCGAGAGAGAGAGAGAGAGAGAGAGAGAGAGAGAGAGAGAGAGAGAGAGAGAGAGAGAGAGAGAGAGAGAGAGATGAATAAAAATAAAATATATTCCTCCCACCCTCTTCCGCATTCAGATATAAAATACATTCACCTATCCACTATTCCGCAGAGAGAGAGAGAGAGAGAGAGAGAGAGAGCCAGCCAATCATCCCTATCTGAGACGAAGTTCGACCTAATCCACCCCCAAGCGAGGTCGGGTCCATGATCCTTAATCCCATAGCCTTGCTGCTATACATATATAGCACTCCATTAGGTCCTGAAAGGACACAAGTTTCAACGTGGGGGAGAGAGAGAGAGAGAGAGAGAGAGAGAGAGAGAGAGAGAGAGAGAGAGAGAGAGAGAGAGAGAGAGAGAGGATATTACCTGTAAAATAAGCTATACATTTCTTTAAGGTATTGAAATTCTTGTCAAGATAAATGAAACGATGCTAGAGAGAGAGAGAGAGAGAGAGAGAGAGAGAGAGAGAGAGAGAGAGAGAGAGAGAGAGAGAGAGAGAGAGAGAGAGAGGATATTACCTGTAAAATAACGTACACATTTCTTCAAGATATTGAAATTCTTGTCGAGGTAAAGGATCCGCTACTGAGAGAGAGAGAGAGAGAGAGAGAGAGAGAGAGAGAGAGAGAGAGAGAGAGAGAGAGAGAGAGCGGATAATTGACGGACTACTAAAAAAGGAAGGAAACCGGTTGATGGAGATGATATTACAGCTTATGGGTAATAGCTCCAAGGGGATGGGGGGCGGGGGGTCACCGCCCCCCTCTGGGTGAGTGGTGGGCTGGGGGGAGCGAGGAAGGGGGGCGGAATTGGGCTTATGGCTATTAGCCGGATCCACTCGAGGATTAGCAAGGCCGTAATCCATTACCCTAAAGATAATTCGGTCCTAAAAACTTGTTAACGAATATAGATGTTTCACCAAAACAAAATAGAAGAGCTGGAATTTAGAGAGTAGCACTGGCTTGCGCACGCGCGTGCTCACACACACACACACACACACATGCACATACACATATATATGCAAACGCCAAGCCATTTAACCATTATCAAGAATAGCATACAAAAGAGAATATGTGTAATAACCGATTCCCTAATAAATGACAATTGAAGAATGAAGAATGTCCGACGTAGATCAAATAAGAAACGGGAATAACAGATTAAAAAAAAACTTAGCTTTAAATAATTCAAAGTCGGGAAGATTACACAATATCATAGAGTATCAGATGCCAGAGGCGAAATATGCAATAATAATAATAATAATAATAATAATAATAATAATAATAATAATAATAATAATAATATAACCTTAATTTCAGCTCAGAGTCATATACATGGAATATACAAAGTGGAGCTAAATTAATAAAAATGATAATCGGCAATATCCACACAGTTGCTGAAGTTGTATTAAAAAAATAATAATTATAATAATGGCAATGACAGTACCAACTATTGAGAATAATAGTAAAAATATGAAAAATCATAAATAAAAAAACAGATTGCATACAATGAATTTCCAGCTAGGGACCTTACATAGGTGGTTACAGAAGTCAGGTCCAGAGGGCTAAATGCGAAAAGTGAAAAGAGCAGATAATAATAATAATAATAATAATAATAATAATAATAATAATAATAATAATAATAATAATAATAATAATAATAATAATAAGAGATTCTGAATCAGAACCGCGACCAGTAGCTGAAAAAGAACGAACAGTAAAGGGGTATTCAAAATACAAAGCACAATAGCCCTCTGTCCTGTGCAGACCAAATGGCGAGCAGACACTAAGCCCCTTGATTTTCAGGGAACTAATGTGCAGCTCACGCGTACTTAACCTTCCCGGCCCCTCCCTGCAGAGAGGCACAAATGCCCTACTTAAGAAATGCTTCCAAAGGACTCTTGGCATAATGCAAGTCAATACTCGCCAGTGTTTGAATTGAAAGAGAAGTTTCACTTTGGCTTAGGGCGTTCAGTGTTGCAGAATTTGTTCTAACGGCAGTGGGAGCTTTGCAGGGAACTGGTGAATAGCTCGGGAGATTATCTGAATCACTGCCTCCGCCCACTTGGTGTTTATATGCTTGCGAGCTTGATGGCAAGCGCGATACGCTGCGCTGGAACCCGGCGCTGCCCCGCGTGTCTATCCTGTCCTCCTGATCCCATACCTACCCTCGCCCCCATCCGGGCTGGACAAACAGGTTTGCAGGAGGAGGGTGGATGTGTCATGTCTCCCCTTACCTTCCTGATCTCATACCTACCCTGCCCCATACTGGGCGGACAAACAGGTTTGCAGGAGGAGGGTGGATGTGTCATGTTTCCCCTACCTTCCCCATCCCATACCTACCCTGCCCCCACCCAGGGTGGCCAAACAGGTTTGCAGGAGGAGGGTGGATGTGTCATGTCTCCCCTACCTTTCCAATCCCCTGTCTATCTCACCCCCAACCCAGGGAGGTCAAACAGGTTTGCAGGAGGAGGGTGGATGTGTCATGTCTCCCCTACCTTTCCAATCCCCTACCTACCCCACCCCCACCCTGGGGCGGACAAACAGGTTTGCATGGGGAGGGTGGATGTGTCATGTCTCCCCCACCTTCCCAATCCCATACCTACCCCACCCCCATCCGGGTTGGACAAATAAGAAAGATCTATCCGGATTTTATTATTATAGACAGTATTGCAATATATTTCGAGAACAGATGGACGGAATTTCATGTAAGCCTCTTACATATACTTAACTTCCGGTGGATATTAATGGATATTTGGTGTTTTGTCAACAAGGAAACTCTCTGGTTCCTCATAAAGTACCTGGATTTTCGAGGACTCCGAAGTTTCAGCCTCCCAGAGGGTTCCGTGCAAAAGCAACTTCTTCAGAAGTTCAGGCGAAGGTGCAATGCATTGCTACCCTAATACTATTCTTCTTGCATTTTGATACATTTTTATCTATTAATTTATTATTTATTTTTTAATAAGTGGGATCTCTTCTTTCTGCATTTCCCTTTATTTCCTCTTAATTCTTCTTAATGAACACCTTAATATTCTTGGGAAGCTGGAATTTCAAGTCAGTGGCCCCTTTGGTGGGCTTGTTCCATATGAATGGGGTTCTTCATCTTCTGAATAATAATAATAATAATAATAATAATAATAATAATAATAATAATAATAATAATAATAATAATAATTTTCCAAGCATCGCCATAATACATTAGGAAAATTCACTAGAACTTTAATTTACTCCAAAATGAAAGAACCAAAATGGTATATATTTCCTTTTTGTTCTGATAGCATACATAAAGAACACGGGAAACCCTTTACTAAATACCTATGCTATTGAAAGAAAGGGCAAATATCCACTTGCATCCCCAGAGGGAGAAAGCAAGAATAAGGTTAGATAAGAAAGTCACACAAAATTAAAAATAATAAAAAATATGTAAGTGGAAAATAATTTTTTCAGACACCAGGATTTTCTTACAATTGATCATGTTTATGAAAATAGGAGTGTGGACGCCAAGTATGGAAGGAAATGCAACAAGAAAAGAAATATATATATTTTTTTACCTCTCGTAGCATTTCCACCCGATGCCATACCTACCCCGGCCTCACCCGGAGCGGACAAACAGGTTTGGAGGAGGGTGGATGTGTCATGTCTCCCCTACCCTCCCGATCCCACGCTTTTATTTTTGTAGACAAGATTAATTGTAAGAAAATCTTGTGACTCAAAAAATTATTTTTTACTTTTTAGTGCATTTTAATAAAAGCGTGTTTTGAAAAATTGTTTTTTTTTATAATTTTTACTTTATACTTTTTAGTGTTGACAGAAATTGTAACTGATTTATGATTGTAGCTAACGAAATTGATATCCTGTCGAGCCAAAGAACGTTTGGAAAACCCGTAGAGTTATTTACCGAGTCAAAGAAGTTGAGAAAAATCCAAAGAGTTTCATACAAACCCCGATATACTGGAAGGGGTCACTGCAGGGTCACCAGAGGTCACTGCTGACCTACTGATCATGGAAGGTTGTACTGTCACCTGGACTGAGTACCCATGCAAAATTTCAAGTCCATCGGACGAAGGCAACAAGTTGAAAACTGAGTTGCAAGATTTGACCCAAACAAACAAGACGTAAAAGCAAAGCTAAATAGAAGCGAATAAAGAGTAACTTCGGCGAGAGTGTACTGCAGACGCAAAAGGAAAACTTTCAAGGTCCCACGTGTTGAATAAAACACACTTCGTCCCATACCAAACTCTTGGAAAAAACACTTGCAAAAGCTTCTGGGGGGAAACACGCCGTTCTTTATTCTTTTTTTTTTTTCATTATTTTGCAAACTGATCGAGACAGATACTTGGAGTTGCACAACTGAATTGGCCCCAAAAGTTAAAAGCTATGGGGAGCGAGACCTATGGAGATCAATAATGTCGGAGTTTGGGGTAATTCACTTACCCTTAGTTTCGGTGACGTGTCTTGTTTGCCAAAAAAATGAAGATTGCAAGCAATCTGTCTTGTCTTAAATTCTGCTGGAGGAAAGTCAGTCTACGAATCTCTCTCTCTCTCTCTCTCTCTCTCTCTCTCTCTCTCTCTCTCTCTCACACATGCCAGACGCACGACTATGGCTAACTTTAACCTCAACTAAAATAAAAACTACTGAGGCTAGAGGGCTGCAATTTGGTATGTTTGATGACAGGAGGGTGGATGATCTCAACACACCAATTTGCAGCCCTCTAGCCTCAGCAGTTTTTAAGATCTGAGGGCGGACGGACAGACAAAGCCAGCACAATAGTTTTCTTCTACAGAAAACTAAAATTAACAAAATGAATAGCACCTTCATTTCCAACCGTTAAAAGCTACATAAAAAGGCTTCTCAGAAGTCCCTTAGAAATGTCACCACATCTGAAAAGGACAATGGATAAAAAAATAAATAATTAAAAGTAACTAAAAGGCATAAAACATTACTTTGGGATTGACAGAAAACGGGAGTCACGAAGAAGCAGGAACTTAAATGGAAAATGAGTCTTTATTGACGATAATAATATCCACCCACCTTTGACAGACTGCTTTGAACGTGAGGGGAAAGTGATCAAAGGATTTCTGGTTACGTAGGGGGGAATGTTTGTTGCTTATAAAAAACTCCTCCTCATCTACAATTTTAGTTTTCTGTAAAAGACAACCATTATGGAGATGGCTACTTGTCTGTCCGTCCGCATTTTTCTGTACGTCCTCAGATGTCAAAAACTACTGAGGCTAGAGGGCTGCAAATTGGTATGTTGATCATCCACCCTCCAGTCATCAGACATACTAAATTGCAGCCATCTAGGCTCAGTAGTTTTTATTTTGGAGTTAAAGTTAAAGTTAGCTATGATCGTGCGTTTGGCACAAACAACACAGGTCCCCACCATCACCCAGTATCCCTCACAGCAACAGGGCCAAAGATGGTGATACAATTCAGTATCCCTCAAAGTAAATGTATCTGCGTATTTATTTTTAATGTGTGTAACAGTGCAGATATAAGTATAAAATAGAATGGAATACAGAATTTAAGCCACAGACCAATCGCTGGGACATACGAGGTCATCCAGCGCCGAAACGGAAACCGAAAGCAAAAAGGTTTAAAAGGCGTAACAGGAGGAAAACTTCGCAACTGCACTTCGAATCAACTGTCAGATGGAAGATAGAGAATACGAACGGAGGTACAGTAAAAAAAAAAAAAGGAATGAAAGTTGTAGCAACTAGGGGGCCGAAGCACCTCAAGCAAATGCCTACAGTGCACCGCACGAGGCGCACTGAAGGCCCAACCTCGGCGGAGGAGAGCGAAAAGAAGTCGGAAAGATCTCCTCACCGGATCTTGTTCATTCCGCCATGTACCTAATACCATAAATGGCCTGGAGAAGACTTCTGGAGGGGTCTTATCTGGGTCGTCATGGGTCCAGAAAACCCATTCTATAAATAAAGTGGGTGTGGGGTGTGGGAGTTGGGTGTGGGAGGGGGAGGAGGAGGAGGAGTTAGGTCGATATCTCAGTAAAGTACAGGCGATAGGAGGGCCGCCGCCATATTTTTCCCCCCCGAGACGTGAATCGTCTCATTCACTCTATTTCCTAGTTTTCCTGTCTTTTATAATACTGCAAAGTGGGGTTTCCTCTTTTCCCTTTTTGTATTTTCTTTTATTTTCCTGAATTTCCTGTCGTTTCTAATGCCCGAGATTGAGTTTTTAGTTTTCTGTGGAAGGAAATTTTGTGCCGGCTTTGTCTGTCCGTCCGCACTTTTTTCCGTCCGCCCTCAGATCTTGAAAACTGCTGAGGCTAGAGGGCTGCAAATTGGTATGTTGGTCATCCACCCTCCAATCATCAAACATACCAAATTGCAGCCCTCTAGCCTTAGTAGTTTTTATGTTATTTAAGGTTAAAGTTATCCATAATCGTGCGTCTGACAACTATATAGGTCAGGCCACCACCAGGCATTATACCGAGACCACCGAAAGATAGATATATTTTCGGTGGCCTTGATTATACGCTGTTGGCGTCTGTACAGAAAACTCGATTGCGCCGAAGAAACTGCGGCGCATTTTTTACTCGTATTTCAGTTTTTCACTTCTCGTTTTCCTACTTTTTCCGTCTACTTTAATATTACAGAGTAGTTTCTTCTTCTTCTTCTTCTTCTTCTTCTTTATTTTTATCCCCCCCTTATTTGCATGCGGTTTGCCATACCTGTTGGTCGTTACCAGTTTTTTCTCTTAGCTCATTCTTCCTTCTTTAATACATATTTTTTGTTACAATTTTTTATCCATTCCATTCCCTTTAGTGTCTTCCTACTTAGTTGTCCAACTTCTTTAGCTTTTCCTTCCTACTTAAAACAAGCTTTTGGGCTGGCCACAGGAGAATCCAAAAATGTCACTCAGTGGTCTTGTCATGTGTTCTACTTTCATAACAATTTGAATTGTTTTTTCATATAATTTTTTATTTTTTCGATTGATTTTTTGCGATTTTTTCATATTTTTCAATTTTTAAAATTTAGAATTTTTAAAAAAATTTTTCATATTTTTTTTTTATATTTTTTATATATCCATTTTTGTATAATTCCGCTCGCACTCTTTTCTGTTATTGTAAAACCTTTATTTCTAAATTCCTTTTCAGAAACTTTCAATTTTTCACAGTTTTTTTTTTCACCCGTTTTACCTGAAGCAAAGACCCCGAAGTCAGCCAAAACTGGATGTTTTTCTGAGTTATGGGGTTTTTCTACGATTAGCCAAGTCAGTCTTGATTAAGTTTCCACTGAGAGAAGAAGACTGCTTCATCGTAATTTTTTTTTTTCATTGATTTTCAAGTATTTCTCTATTTTGTTTTTTTTTCACTAAATCCTTCCACTTTCTACAGATTGTCAATAGAAATTATTAAAAATTTTCAAGAAAACTCTTGACAAATTTTCTGTAAAACTCTTGACAAATTTTCTGTAAAACTCTTGACAAATTTTCTGTAAAACTCTTTACAAATTTTAAATAAAACTCTTTACAAATTTTCAAGAAAACTACAAATTTTCAAGAAAACTCTTGGTGTTTTTTTTCAATAAAACTCTTTATAAATTTGCAAGAAAACTCTTTAAAAATTTTCAATGAAACACTACAAATTTTCAAGGAAACTCTTTACAAATTTTCAAGAAAACTCTACAAATTTTCAAGAGAACTCTTTACAAATTTTCGAAAAACTCTTGACAAGTTTTCAAGAAAACTCTTGACAAATTTTCAAGAAAACTCTTGATAAATTTTCAGTAGGACTCTTTACGAATTTTCGATAAAACTGTTTACAAATTTTCAATGAAACTCTTTACAAATTTTCAATGAAACTCTTTACAAATTTCCAATAAAAAATATATAAAGGAAGATTTCTCACACAGGTAAATTTAACCTTGAATAAAATAAACACTACTGCGACAAGAGAACTGCAATTTGGTATATTTAATGACTGGAGGGTGGCTGATCACCACACCAATTTCCAGCCCTCTAGCCTCCACAGCAGTTTATAAGATCTGGAAAAAAAGTGCGGACAGATAGACAAACATCCATCCCAGTAGCTTTCTTCCACAGAAAACTAAAAGGACCTCAAGTCTCAAAAAACAATGTTCAATCATGTTCCGCCAAGAGAAAGAACCCAGGCAAAAGCCGACCTCTGGGGCC
>NC_089766.1:46377296-46397296 GCF_040412425.1 Macrobrachium rosenbergii
CCCCTCTCATCAGGAAGTGCATGCGGACGGGGGCATTCGGGAATGCATAATTGTAAGCTGTGGAATACTGTAAATGCTTAATTGAAAGCTATGGAAAAGCATAATTGAAATGGAATACTGTAATGAATAACTGAAATAATTGTAAAAGCTATGGAATACTGTAAATAAATAAGCTTGTAAAAGCTATGGAATACTGTAAATGCATAACTGAAAGCTATGGAATACTGTAAATAAATAATTGAAAGCTATGGAATACTGTAAATGAATAACTGAAAGCTATGGAAAAGCTATGGAATACTGTAAATGCATAACTGAAAGCTATGGAAAAGCTATGGAATACTGTAAATGAATAACTGAAAGCTATGTAAAAGCTATGGAATACTGTAAATGCATAATTGAAAGCTATGGAAAAGCTATGGAATACTGTAAATGAATAACTGAAAGCTATGGAAGAAAGCTATGGAAGACTGCAAACACATAACTGAAAGCTATGGAATACTGGCAATGCATAACTGAAAGCTATGGAATACTGTAAATCCATAACTGAAAGCTATGGAATACTGTAAATCCATAACTGAAAGCTATGGAATACTGTAAATGCATAATTGAAAGCTATGGAATACTGTAAATGAATAACTGAAAGCTAGGGAAAAGCTATGGAATACTGTAAATGCACAATTGAAAGCTAAGGAATACTGTAAATGCATAATTGAAAGCTGTGGAATACTGTAAATGATTGAAAGCTATGGAATACTGTAAATGCATAACTGAAAGCTAGGAAAATTGAATACTGTAAAAACGCATAATTGAAAGCATGGAATACTGGAATACTGTAAATGCATAACTGAAAGCTATGGAATACTGTAAATGCATAACTGAAAGCTATGTAAAAGCTATGGAATACTGTAAATCCATAACTGAAAGCTATGGAATACTGGCAATGCATAACTGAAAGCTATGGAATACTGTAAATCCATAACTGAAAGCTATGGAATACTGGCAATGCATAATTGAAAGCTATGGAATACTGTAAATCCATAACTGAAAGCTATGGAATACTGTAAATGCATAACTGAAAGCTATGGAATACTGGCAATGCATAATTGAAAGCTATGGAATACTGTAAACGCATAATTGAAGTTCGACAGCGAGGCAAAACAATGACCGCATATTTTGATTCAAAAACTCATATGCATTCAGTGACGCCAGTATAATACTGTAAAGAATATTTTCAACATAATGAAAGCTTTTCTGAATACTGTAAATGAATAATAATCAAGGCCACTGTAAATGAAAACAGGTCCATCTTTCGGCGGAATCGGTATAATGCATAACTGAAATAGCGGAATACTGAATCATAATTTAACCATGGCCCGGTGGTGGCCTGAATCCTAAAATCTGAAAGCTTGCCAATCTTACTATGGAATACGTAAAAAATAACCACACGCGTCCACTTCGACATTCAATAACAATGTTTTTTTTAATAACCGAAATTCAGTTCAAGTAATAACTCAACAATACCAATCTGATAAAATCATTTTAGGTCAAGCTCTTATTTATCAGACTCATAAGAGCAACAGGTTTCATATCTTCCAACAACAAACTTTTTATACAATTCATAACCAATGCAAATAATAAGAGCAATGGGGCAATGTTAAGATATTGTAAATATTCAAACAATATTTTAAAACGAGCTTGATGGGGTGACCGCATATTTTGATTCAAAACCCGGCATTCCTGCACGTTATAGAATATTTTCAACCCCAGTTTTCCTCCCGAGGCCACCCAGGTCCATCTTTCGGCGGTCCCTGCTCCAACCCAGGGCGGACAAACATGTTTTCTAAATCGTTGGAGGACGGGTGCATGATTGTCATGTCTCCCTTACCCTCCCGATTCGACATTCAATCAATGTTTTTTTAATAACCCAGCTAACCAACCCAGGGTGGACAAACAGGCTCTTATTTATTGCAGGAGGGTGGATGTGTCATATCTTCCAACAACAAACCTATAACCCCGCTCCAACTGGGGCGGACAAACATATTTTAAAACAGAAGGAGGGTGGATTTGTCAATGTCGCCCCGTTACCCTCCCAATCCCCATACCTATCCAGCTCCAATGCAGGGCAGACAAACAGGTTTGCAGGAGGGTGGATGTGTCATGTCTCCCATACCTTACCAAATCCCCTACCTACCCAGCTCCACCCAGGGTGGACAAACAGGCTTGCAGGAGGGTGGATGTGTCACTATACCCCGTTCCAACAACAAAGATCCGCAGGAGGAGGGTGGATTTATCATTACAGAAGATCCCAATAGATGACCAGCTTGTCTCAGGGCATGACAAAACAGATTGCAGGAACGAACCCTAGAGAATTACTTATAAGAGAAGAAGCCAATATTAACAAGAGCAATATAAGGTGGGACACTTCTGGGCTTCAGACCAAACAGAAAGGATTTTCAAGAAAAGATTTTCTGAGTTTAGGAGAGATTCCTTCCTGTCATAAACGTCTGGGTAATTGTAAAAGGAATCTAATTGAGTATCTCTCTCTCTCTCTCTCTCTCTCTCTCTCTCTCTCTCTCTCTCTCTCTCTCTCTCTCTCTCTCTCAAATAGTATATTCTGTTTCTTTACCCTGACAGGAATTTCAATACCTTAAAATATGTATACATTATTTTACAGGCAATATTCTCTCTCTCTCTCTCTCTCTTTACTCTTGACAGGAATTTCAATTCCTTATAGAATTGTATACATTATTTTAAGGCTTATAGAATTGTATACATTATTTTCAGGCTATTCTCTCTCTCTCTCTCTCTCTCTCTCTCTCTCTCTCTCTCTCTCAAAGTTTTCTTTACCGTGACACGAATTTAAATACCTTAAAGAAATCTATACATTATTTTACAGGCAATCTCTCTCTCTCTCTCTCTCTCTCTCTCAACAAAGTTTCCTTTACCGTGACACGAATTTCAATACCTTAAAGAAATCTATACATTATTTTACACGCAACATTCTCTCTCTCTCTCTCTCTCTCTCTCTCTCTCTCTCTCTCTCTCTCTCTCTCTCTCTCTCTCTCTCTCAACTTCCAATGGTTTCCTAAGAACTGGAACAATAAGAGAAGAGCTCAATAAAGGTTATTTTTATAAACCTTGCGTGTCCTTCTCTCGCCAAGAAAGCGGTGGCTTTTAAACACAGGGTTTTAATTAAGACTGGGACAGGGAGGTAAGGGATTAAGTTACGTTCTGTTCAACTTTCAGCTTTCTGTCGTACGTACACCCACATTACATACACACACACATACATACATACATACTGATGATACTTAACATGGTATACTGATGATAATTGTGATTATGATGGTATAATGATTAATACTAATAATGTTTTACTTGTCAAAGCATCGACCACTCACGTTCGATAGGTGTGTTCTCACTCGTCGATTAGGATGCAACCCACAGCCGTCGACTAACGAACAGGTACGTAATTCTAACTTGAGTCAGCAGAGGCTTATTGGATTTTTAAGAAACGACGCCATATTGTCCTTTTTTCCTCTCGTGTGTGTGTGTGTGTGTGTGTGTGTGTGTGTGTGTGTGTGTCTAAGACAAATACTCTTTAAGGAAGTATAAAAATATTCCAGAACTTATATAATTTAAATACGAAAATAATGATATACGTTCAAGTCACGTCTCTCTCATTGTACATGAGATTATTTATCTAATATCCCCCCCTCATAGCTCATACCACATACCTCATATCTCATACCCCATACCTCATATAACAGTCCACCTTCGACAAACTTCAGAAACCTACCTGTTCCGCTTTCTGTTATTATTATTATTATTATTATTATTATTATTATTATTATTATTATTATTATT
This sequence comes from Macrobrachium rosenbergii, assembly GCF_040412425.1. Taxonomy (NCBI): domain Eukaryota; kingdom Metazoa; phylum Arthropoda; class Malacostraca; order Decapoda; family Palaemonidae; genus Macrobrachium; species Macrobrachium rosenbergii. The sequence continues at coordinate 46,381,164 of NC_089766.1, forward strand.
ATTATTATTTTTCAGTAGATGAACCCTATTCATATGGAACAAACCCACCAAAGAGGCCACTGACTTGAAAAAATTCAAAGATTATTATTATTATTATTATTATTATTATTATTATTATTATTATTATTATTATTATTAAGTAGATGCTTCCAAAGAATATTAAAAGGTGTTCATTAGGAAGAGAAGAATTAAGAGGAAGTAAAGGGAAATACAGAAAGAAGAGATTCCCACTCATTAAAAAAAAAAATAGATAAATAGATAAAAATGTATTTAAATGCAAGAAGAACAGTAATTATGGCAATAGTGAATTGCATTTTCGCCTGAACTGACGAATTTCAAGCTGGTTCAAGGAAGACGCCAGACACGGCCTTTTTTCCCTTAACTTAGGTAGTCTCCCGTTTAGCTGAGGTTCCTCGAATATGGTTCCAGGTTCCACCTCACTTCCCCGGTTCCCTAATGCCATTAGGGGAACCGTGGTTCTCTTCCGGGGGCTCAAATCGCCGCCTACCATTTTTCCCTCTACCTTTCTACCTCCCTCGGAGGAGGTAAATCCAATCTCTCCTGAAGGAGGTGACAAGGACTTTCCCCTCCTTCCCCCAGCTTTTGGGAAAATAGGTTATATGGCCCAAAAGGGCGAAGACGGGAATGTGAGAAAAAGTAGACAATTTCTCTTTAGGGCGCTTGAATAATATACTTGAATCAAAGCTAGCTGATCGTTCGTGCACAAATACCTCATGCGGTGCACTGTAGGCATTGCTTAAGATTCTTTGCAGCGTCCGTTCCATGGGCCCTAGCTGCCGCAACCCCTTTCGTTCCTTTTACTGTACCTCCGTTCATATTCTCTTCCATCTTACTTTCCTCAACCCTCTCCTAGTAACTGACCTCATAGGTCCTATGTTCTATGTTCTATTCTGTTAACACACAAAAATCTATTGATCATATTCATCATATCTACGGAAATACAACTGCGATACATTGATTTTTTTTTTTTTTTAGTTACTGGTATCGATTCCTAAATATCTCTGGAATTTCGGTTACGATTCCCAATACACAACCACTGAAGATCCGGAATGGGAATTGTCTAAATAAATTATCCTCCAAAAGTTTAGACAGTTGTATAATAAAGTAAATAAATAAATACAAAAAATATATATATAGATAGATATAGAGATATACACACACATATATATACATATACATATACATACATACATACATACATACACAGCCCGACCGTGCATACATACAAAACACTGCAATCAGTATGCACGCTTGCCCGCAAGCAAACAGATAAATATATAGACGCGCAAAGAGGTTTGCATCGAAAGTGCCCAGGTGACCTTGAATAAATATGGCCGTTCGGTAAAAGCGATTTTTTGCGCGGCGACATGAATATGCGATCCCACGCGCGGGCACCCATCCGAAAGTGGAACGGGGGAAGGAATGGGAGAAAAAGGGGAAAATACCTCCTGCACATAACAAAGTCCTGGAGAGAGAGAGAGAGAGAGAGAGAGAGAGAGAGAGAGAGAGAGAGAGAGAGAGAGAGAGCATATGCTTGGTTGAAATATGCTTGTTTTGAAAGATGTATATGTTTGTTTCAATGCACATCAAATGATTCCACTAGCATATATATATATATGTGTGTGTGTGTGTGTGTGTGTTTGTGTGTGTGTGTGTGTGTGTGTGTGTGTGTGTGTGTTTGTTAGGTGTGCATTGCCTGCAGTTTCTAAGATTTTCAAGAAGGAAATAGCTGTTTTAAATATAAATTTTAATATAAAACACAATAACAATAATTGTGGTAAAATGGAAATGACTACAAAAATAAACTGAAGAACATTAGAAGACTAGTTAAGATCGTCAGAAGACTAGTTAAGATCGTCAGAAGACTAGTTAAGATCGTTAGAAGACTAGTTAAGGGCGTTAGAAGACTAGTTAAGATCGTCAGATGACCAGCTAAGATCGTTAAAGATCAAAAATCAGACAACCTTTCAAAGCGGAGATCACAGACAGCAAGGTCCGTTAAATATACTTAAAATATATTTTAAAGGATTTAAAGGACCTTGAATTAAAGAGAGAATAGAAGTACCTTGAGAATTTTAAGTTCCAGAGAAAATTTTTATTTTTTATTTTTTTAGTTTCTGTAAAAGAAAACTATTGTGCCGGCCTGAGGAGGCTAGAGGGCTGCAAATTGGTATGCTGATCATCCACCCTCGAATCGTCAAACATACCAAATTGCAGCCCTCTAGCCTCAATAGTTTTTATTTCATTTAAAGTTAAAGTTAGCCATGATCGTGCTTCTGGCAACGATATAGGACAGGCCAGCACCGGGCCGTGGTTATGGTTAAAGTTTAATGGGTCGCGGCTCATACAGCATTATACCGAGACCACCGAAAGGTAGATCTATTTTCGGTGGCCTTGATTATATATATACGCTGTACAGAAAACTCGACTGCGCCGAAGAAAATAGGAGAATATTTAGGGTATTAATGCATCGGATCTTTGCATGAACTTCTGAAACTATTAAAAGATTTTCGAAAGAGAATAAACGAGGAAAACGTGTGGATGAGAGAGAGAGAGAGAGAGAGAGAGAGAGAGAGAGAGAGAGAGAGAGAGAGAGAGAAAGCGTGGCCGAGCTCATCAAGACCTCATGAGCCGTATTTAACCCAAAACCGACCATCCCGAAATAGAAAGCAAAATATTGGGAGGGTGAGCGCCAGTCCTAAATGACCAATGAATGGAGGGGGAAGGGTTGGGGGGGGAGGGGTGGTTTGATCAGCTCTGGAAGGACGGAGGTAAGGGGAGGGGGAGAGGGAGAGATTGATTTTGAGGGAGAGAAAGAAAGATTTTGAGAGGGTGAGAGAGAGGGATTGGTTTTGGGGAGAGAAAGAAAGATTTTGAGAGAGAGAGAAAGATTCAAGGGAAGAGAGAAAGATTCAAGGGAAGAAGAGAGAGAGAGAGAGAGAGAGAGAGAGAGAGAGAGAGAGAGAGAGAGAGAGAGAGAGAGATTCAGGAGCGAGAGAGAAAGATTCAAGGAGAGAGAGAGAGAGAGAGAGAGAGAGAGAGAGAGAGAGAGAGAGAGAGAGAGAGAGAGAGAGAGAGAGATTTTTGAGGAGAGAGAGAGAGAGAGAGAGAGAGAGAGAGAGAGAGAGAGAGAGAGATTTTGAGGGGAGATAAAGAGAAACCGACAGAGAGAGAGAGAGAGAGAGAGAGAGAGAGAGAGAGAGAGAGAGAGAGATTTTGAGGGAGATAAAGAGAAACCGACAGAGAGAGAGAGAGAGAGAGAGAGAGAGAGAGAGAGAGAGAGAGAGAGAGAGAGAGAGAGAGAGATTTTGAGGGAGATAAAGAGAAAGACAGAGAGAGAGAGAGAGAGAGAGAGAGAGAGAGAGAGAGAGAGAGAGAGAGAGAGAGAGAGAGAGATTCAAGGAGGGAGAGAGAGAGAGAAAGAGAGAGAGAGATTCAAGGGGGGAGAGAGAGAGAGAGAGATTCAAGAAGAGAGAGAGAAAGAGAGACCGAGAGAGAAAGATAGAAATATTTTGAGAGAGAGAGAGAGAGACAGAGAAAGATAGAAGGTGATGGAAACTCCAGCAAAATGCTATGAGACAGATTCGGCTTGACTTCACTAAACGCCCAGATTAGCTGAACAACAGAATCACCAATGCGCAGTCAATGTTTTGCCTCGCTGTCGAACTTCCCCAAAGTTCCAGAGGTCCTTTATTCCTCCTCACACCGCTGGACTGTGGAACAGCCTCCCTTCTGAGGATGTCGTGCAGTTGGAACTTCTTCTTCTTCAGAAGTTCAAGCGAAGGTGCAATGCATTACTACCCTAATACTATTCTCCTTGCATTTTGATACTTTTTTTTATCTAATTATTAATTTATTTTTTCTTTTTTAGTAAGAGGTATCTCTTCTTTCTGTATTTCCCTTTACTTCCTCTTACTTCTTCCTAATGACCACCTTAATATTCTTTGGAAGCTTGAATTTCAAGTCAGTGGCCCCTTTGGTGGGCTTGTTCCTTATGATTAGGTTCTTCATCTTCTGAATAATAATAATAATAATAATAATAATAATAATAATAATAATAATAATAATAATAATATATTCCTTGGAAGCTTGAATTAATAATAATAATAATAATAATAATAATAATAATAATAATAATATTTTTTGGAAGCTTGAATTTTAAGTCAGTGGCCAATTTGGTGGCCTTATTCCATATGATTAGGGTTCTTCATCTTCTGAATAATAATAATAATAATAATAATAATAATAATAATAATAATAATAATAATAATAATAATAATAATAATAATTAAGGAAGAATTTCGGCAGTTACTTCTGTGTCGAATCTATACTAGGAATGACCAGGGCTGAACATCTTTTTTCGGAAGAATAGAAAGGGGGAATAGGCGAAGTCGAAAAGGCGTCAAACACAGCGAAGAAGAGGCGGAAGGGAAGAGAGAGAGAGACTAAGAGAGGAAATGAGAGAGATTCACAAAGACACAGAAGTGGAAGAGACGAATTTTCGGAGACAAAAAAAAAAAAAGGGAAGTGGAAAAGGCGCCGAAGTTTCTTCGGCGCAATCGAGTTTTCTGTATAGCGTATAACCCCGTATGAAACTCTCAGCCACGGCCCACGAAACACTCAGTCGCAGGCCAGGAAACTTCCAGCCACGGCCCGGTGGTGGCATGTGTTGTTGGCATCTATAGCGTTGCCAGACGCACGACTATGGCTAACTTTAACGTTGAATAAAATTAAAACTACTGAGGCTAGAGGGCTGTAATTTGGTATGTTTGATGACTGGGGGGTGGATGATGAACATACCAATTTGCAGCCCTCTAGCCTCAGTAGTTTTTAAGATCTGAGGGCGGACAGAAAAAAGTGCGGACGGACACACTATAAATAGCCATCTCCACAATAGTTTTCTTTTAAGGAAAACTAAAAAAAAAGGAAATGAAATGAAGGAATCAAAGAGGAAGACAGTGACGGATAACAGAAAGAAAAGAAAAAGTAGGAAGAAGAAGAAAGAGAGAATCGGGAAGAGGTCAGAGAAAAGACGAAGTGAGAGAGAGAGAGAGAGAGAGAAAAAAAAGAGGAAGACGCAGAACAGATATATATTCCCGAGAACGAGTGACGTGTTTGAAAGAGAGATCAAGGCTGAATTCCCGGTTTCGGAATGGGAATGTCCACTGGAGGAAATCGATTGTGGAAGATAGATTCGGGGAGGTTTAGGGGAGGTGTGGGGAGGTTGGGGGGGGCTGCTCCCCACGGGGCCATTCGCGCTGAATTGCTGCCCGTTTCTGCAAGGTAGGTAGATTTTCTTTTAGTGCCGGAGAAGAATATACTGTATATATATATATATATATATATATATATATATATATATATATATATATATATATATATATATATATATATATATATATATATATATATATATATATATAGTCTCTAATACTAATTTAATTTTTCAACTAAATATTCCATCACCTTCTTATCATTTCTCCCTCTTCCTCTCATCGCATTCCTCTCTCTTCATGTTTCCAGCCTACCTCATATCCTCCACCTTTCCCCCTCCCCCGTGGATGGTGGAGGGAACCCAGTTAAACAGCCCCCTCCCCCGCCTCCTCCTGGGGGAAAAGAGAACAACGTATTGGCCGGGAGTGATTATAAAAGATTGGTAGTTGGCGTGCGTTCTTAAATTTCCCGTCGAAGCTGATTGGAACACTTGACATGCCCCTGGGTCATTCTGGGCCGTGATGACGTCATAAAACCCATTTAGTGCCAATAGTAAACTCGGGTTGATGTGATGAATTGTCTGGCGGTGCCCTGTGTGTTGAGAGAGAGAGAGAGAGAGAGAGAGAGAGAGAGAGAGAGAGAGAGAGAGAGAGAGAGAGAGGGGCAGGCTGGACACAAAAGGTATGAGAAGGTATATTATCGTTTTGGGCATCGTGGCGGTGCCCTGTGTGTGTTGACATGACGGGGGAGAGAGAGAGAGAGAGAGAGAGAGAGAGAGAGAGAGAGAGAGAGAGAGAGAGAGAGAGAGAGAGAGAGAATTTTTCTTGGCTTTTCTTGATTTTGTTTTGATTGTAGCCTGATAAAAATGTATTCAAATGATATGCAACGAGAGCCAAGGAAACATCAGTCTACAATATACTCACAAAATAATTTATTTTAAATGACAAATTTATTTTAGAGAATAAATTCTGAATAAATTCTCACTTCAGTAAATGGAAAATTATACAGTGACAGGGATTCATACAAAACGTTGTACTTACACATTTTCAGAGAGAGAGAGAGAGAGAGAGAGAGAGAGAGAGAGAGAGAGAGGACAAACCTTCGAAACACGAACGCAATCAGCAGTATACCAGGTCATTCGTCTATAATGGCATGCACCAAGAGCGACCCACTTTGACCTCAAAAACGTACCAACAATTTAGTCTGTTATATTTTAAAAATAATCTCTAATATAAAAGTTCTCCTATCTTTTATCTTTATTCATGGATTAATGCATTCTTTAATAATAATAATAATAATAATAATAATAATAATAATAATAATAATAATAATCTGTGTTTATAATTATAACTTTGGAAAAAGCCAGAGAAATGATCTCACACATAAAAATATACTAAACAAAGACCAGAGAAAAACATTACTGGTATCTTCTCAAAAATCAAGATCTTGTTTTTTTTATATATAAAAAAGATTTTTCCAATCCGGTCTATATATAAGTTTCTTAACAAAATCCTACGTTCTATAAATCACCAAAATTCGATTAGCACTCATCAGGCATAGAAGAATCTACTTAATATGATCAATTTCCACAGATCCCAGTCTTCCATTTTCGAAAAATCTAATTTCTAAGTCTCTATCAAACTCCATTCCCTTACTTTTCAAAATTTAATCGCATTAGCGTTCATTAGGGAACCTTACATTATTTTTTTTTTACCTCGTTATATAAATTAATGTTTTTAATTCCCTTCTGAGAGCTTCGAAAATTTCTTATTCAGTGCTTAGAAATTTTTGAAAAGATTTCAGGAAATTGAGGAAATTGTTACTTGTGGCTATGAGTCCCAATGAATATATATATATATATATATATATATATATATATATATATATATATATATATATATATATATATATATATATATATATATATATATATATATATATATATATATATATCCATCATATATATATATCATATAAAAATATATATATATATATATATATATATATATATATTCATTCCTATGTATCCTCATCACTAGAAATGCATCCACTCCTCTGTATCCCCATCAATAAAGATACATTTACTCCTTTGTATCCCCCATCAATAACAATACATTCACTCCTGTATCCCCCATCAATAAAGATACATTCACTCCTGTATCCCCCATCAATAACAATACATTCACTCCTCTGTATCCCCCATCAATAAAAATACATTCACTCCTTTGTATCCCCAATCAATAAAGATATATTCACTCTGTATCCCCCTTCACTGAAAATACATCCACTCTGTATCCCCCATCACTAACGATACATTCACTCCTCTGTATCCCCATCACTAAAAATACATCCATACCTCTGCATCCCCCCATCACTAAAAAAAAACACACTCACTCCTTTGTATCCCCAAAACAATTCGCCTTTTTACACGGAATTGTCATCACATAAGGAGGTTAATCCCCTGGCCCAATTTTTGATTTTGTGGCCGATTGAAAAATTCGTGAATGACAAATCCGTCGGATATTCCTGCATTGACATTTTGATCGATGCACCAATGCACTGTGGACGTCACGAGCGATTCAAAAGCAATGCCGAATGACAATGGGATTATAGAGAGATTCTTTGCTTTTTTCCTTTCGTCCGGTTTTTGGTCGAAATACAACTGGGGACAGTGACATTAGAATTGATTACTGGTTTTCAATACGGATCGGGTGTTGCAATATAAATAATAGTTATAATATAAATATTAGTTTTCATAATCTTTTTTTTTTTTTAAGTTTTCTGTTAAAAGAAAACTATTGTGCCGGCTTTTTCTGTCCGTTCTCAGATCTTAAAAACGACTGTACTGAGGCTAGAGGGCTGCAAATTGGTATGTTGGTCATCCACCCTCCAATCATCAAACATAACTGCTCTCAGAAAAATACGATTTAAAAAAAAAAAAGTAAAAAATGCGAAGAAGTTTCTTCGGCGCAATCGAGTTTTCTTTACAGCGTATAATGCTGCATGAAACTCTCAGCCACGGCCCGTGAAACTCTCAGCCGCAGCCTATGAAACTTTGAAACTTTCGGCCGTGGCCTATGAAACTTTGGAACTTTCAGTCACGGCCCACTTATGGCATATCTTGTCGGCACCTATAGCGCTGCCAGACGCACGATCATGGCTAACGTTTTAACCTAAAATAAAATAGTTTTCTTTTAACTGAAAACTTAAAAAGAGGACTGCAATTTATTATAATGTGTGATGATTGGAGGGTGGATGAAAACATAACCAATTTACAGCCCTCTAGCCTCAGTGGTTTTTGAGATCTGAGGGCGGACAGACAAAGCCATCTCAATAGTTTTCTTTTACAGAAAACTAAAAAGAGAGAACATACTAAGAATAAGAAAAAATATCAATATTCAAAATGAACGATAATTCATACGGAATATAAATAAGCCCCGGAACAAGTTACCTGTACAGAAAGATTCTAAACAAGAGAATGAATAAGCCTCCACACTCTATCTCATTATACTTCACACTCTCTTTTGTAATTTACCACTTGGGGCAATGGTTTGTGCTGCCATAAACTACCTTAATCTGAACCGACCATGCACCGGCTTCTCCAGGACCAATGGCCCGTTCGGGCATTTTGGAGAGTCCAATCTAAATTAAGAACCAAACTAAAAGGATGATAATATAAGAATATATATATATATATATATATATATATATATATATATATATATATATATATATATATATATTTGTGTGTGTGTGTTTGTGCATTCGTACGCGACCGAATGCTTGCGCGCACACAATCACTCCCAAGCACAAGCTAAAACAGTCTACCTCTCAAGGAGTGTTGCGTATTCGGGCACTTAACTCATCTCCAGAGATGTTCCGCGGACCTTAAACAAATACCCGAGCTCGACCGCCCATGAAAACCGAATCAAAACCTTTAAACAAAACCGGAGGAGCCGCCGATGGAATGCGGGCGATATTTAGGCAAGACGGAAAGTCCCAAGACCGCCCCCCCCCCCTCCCGGGCCCTCCCTAAATCGGAAGGGAGGACACCGTCCGGTGGTCATGTCATTGAGTACGAATCAGTAGCTATGCCCTAATACTATTCTCGTTGCATTTTGATAGATTATTTTTATCTATTTATTAATTTATTAATTTTATTTCTTTTTTAGTAAGTGGGGTCTCCTCTTCTTCCATATGAATAGGGTTCATCTTCTGAATAATAATAATAATAATAATAATAATAATAATAATAATAATAATAATAATAATAATAATAATAATATTATTATTATTATTATTATTTGGAAGCTTGAAATTCATGTCAGTGGCCCCTTTGGTGGGCTTGTTCCACATGAATAGGGTTCATCTTCTGAATAATAATAATAATAATAATAATAATAATAATAATAATAATAATAATAATAATAATAATAATAATAATAATAATAATGATGGTTATAATGATTAATCAATAATTCTGCCATGAGATTTTACATAACCGTGAGAGCCTGAATTTTAAAAAGGAGGGTTTGGGGTAGATTTAAAGTGTTTGAATTATGAAATAAATTAATAAAAATATTAAATAAATTAAAAACATATAAATGAACATACTACAGACAATTACGCGTAGATTTAGCGCGCTTGACCAATAAGAAAAATAAAGGCGTACAAATGTACCAAAATTAGTGCTAGCCGGAAATACGTCATAATGCGACCCCACCCAAAAATAGGTAACAGTTTTAGCAATAACCAAAAACAGCGTATGGTGCTGTATGAAACTCTCAGCCACGGTCCATGAAACCCTCAGCCGCGGCCCATGAAACTCTCACCCACAGCCTGGTGGTGGCCTGTGTCGCTGGCATCTATAGCGCTGTCAGACGCACGATCCATGGCTAAATTTAACCTTAAATAAAATAAAAACTACTGAGGCTAGAGGACTGCGATTTGGTATGTTTGATGATTGGAGGGTGGATGATCAACATACCAATTTGCAGCCCTCTAGCCTCGGCAGTTTTTAAGATCTGAGGGCGGACAGAAAAATGTGCGGACGGACAGACTATAAATAGCCATCCCCACAACAGTTTTCTCTGGCAGAAAACTGAAAACGATCCTTACACTTCAGCGCCGCACCTGTTACGAAACATACCACTCCCTAAAGTTCAGCAATAATGAAAAAGCTCTCATAACAAAAATCCAACTCATGAAAAAATGAAGGCCCGGGGACGTAAGCAACTGGCGACGTGGCCTCCCGAAAACAAAGGAGGGTGGAGGAGAGACATTTAAAGGTCGCTCTCTCGGCAGCACCGTCGTGAAAATCAATTTTTGGGGGGCTCCCTAAAGGTTCTGTTCCGGGGGAGTGGCTGGTTGTGGGTCGAAACTCATTCTTCTTTTGGGGGAGACGTTCGGGATCTTCTAGCCCCGTAGGGGGGATGTGCACTGTAAACATTACTTAAGGTTTTGTTGCGGCGTCCATTCTTAACGCCCCTAGCTGCTGCAACCCCTTTCGTTCCTTTTACTGTACCTCCTTTCATATTCTCTTTCTTCCATCTTACTTTCCAGCCTCTCCTAACAGTTGATTCTTAGTGCAACTGTGAGGTTTTCCCCGTTACACCTTTCATACCTTTTTAACTCTCAATTTCCGTTTCAGTGCTGAATGACCTCATAGGTCCCAGTGCTTGGCCTTTGGCCTAAATTCTATAAATTCAATTCACTTTGAATCTTTCCTAGACAGTGACCCAACCCCCCACAAGGGTTTGAACCCGGTATGTATCCACCTTCGCGGCGTGTTTAAAGTTAGCCACGATCGTGCGTCTGGCACCGCTACTGGTGCCAACAACACATGCCACCACTGGGCCGTGGGTGAAAGTTTCGTGGGCCGCGACTGAAAGTTTCATACAGCATTATCAACAGTTTTTGGCTGTTGCTAAAACTGTTGCCTATTTTAGACCGTCAAAACGTAAACAAAAGACTTCAAATATCATAGAGATAATGACCCCCAAGAAATATTGGTCCTAGATAACGACCCCCGAAAATCCTTGGGGGTCACTATCTAGGAACGATCCGACACTTGACGTCTGGAACCGTGTGCGCATAACAGCAATTAAAATATAGAATATACAGAATATGGAATTTAGGCCAACGGCCAATCTCTGGGACCTGTGATGAAATTATTCTGGCGCTGAAACGGAAATTGAGAGTAAAAAGGTTTGAAAGGTGTAACAGGAGGGAAACCTCGCAGCTGCACTATGAATCAGTTGTCAGGAGAGAGAGTAGAAAGGTTTGAAAGGTATAACAAGAGGAAAACCTTTCGCAGCTGCACTATGAGTCAATTGCCAGATGGTTCAGCTAAGTCAGATGAAATAAAGAGAATAATGGACTTAAAATATAGACGGAAATGAGTAAAAACATTCATACTGACATAACGACAAACACTGATAATGACATAACGAAAAACACTGATAATGACATAATGAAATACATTGATAATGACATAACGAAACATCGTATAAAAAGGAAGACTTGTTAAAGAAGATGGCTGCCTTGTGCGAATCGATCTTATATTGAGTTTTCTCAACTTTTCTTACGACTCGCTTCTCTTGCAAGCTAATATTGATCGTTACAAACTTATAAAATCATTCCTATGTTGGTTCGTGACGCCAGGGAACTTGCAATCAATCACTCAATCACCATAACGACGAGTAAATGTCAACAGTAATGACAAAATGAAATATCATATGAAAATCATTGCAAGCTTTTCAGATCAATCCTCTGTTGGTTTGTAACGCCAGGGAGCTTACAATCAATCAATCACCGTTGTTGCTACTTGGTACTTTTCACCGTTATTTACTTCCATGGGCGCCAGCCTTCATTATTTATCATTAGTACTGACGCTAAATAAATGTTTATCAAGTTAATTGGCAAAATGGCCTTCAAGAGGTAAACATTATCACTAAATATGAAAGGCCTTACCAGCTATCTATTTATTTATTATTATTATTTTTATTTTTAATAAGAGGTGTCTCTTCTTTCTGTATGTCACTTTATAATAATAATAATAATAATAATAATAATAATAATAATAATAATAATAATAATAATAATAATAATAATGATAATAATGCAGCTTTGATTATTGGTAACCCATCTCATTACAGACCACACTTAAATGTTGCTCAGCTTGACAGATCGAGACACCAGAAGTGTAGGGAACGTGTTGCTGCTCGATATTCAAATGGGGGGTCACCATCCAAGTACGGACCATAGTCAAAACTGACGACTGGAGAAGTAGTGATTCAATTTTGGAAATAATATATAACAATGGTTCTCAACCTTTTTTTGACCATGTACCCTTTCACCATATGTCAGAATGTCATTCCACCCCCTTTCCAAAATTGTCTGCCTCAAAAGGTGCATTCCAAATAATAAGCACATAAATACTAACACAAAACCGATTAACACACTGCGTTTTGTGTGGTCCTAGAGCCAGTTTGAACCTGCCAGTCTATGGTCACAATTTCCCCCGTGAAATTCTGAAATTTCCCGCTAGGGGGGAATCTCTCACCCCTGGTTGAGAACCACTGATATATAATATCCCCACAAATACTGATTAAGTCATGGTGTTATATACATTTGAATATCAAAAGTTACTGTCAAATTATTAAAACAGGAATTTATTATTATTATTATTATTATTATTATTATTATTATTATTATTATTCAGAAGATGAACCCTATTCACATGGAACAAGCCCACCAAAGGGGCCACTGACTTGAAATTCAAACTTCCAAAGAATGCTGGTTCCAACCTCCCACCGCAGCAGACCCCTTCACACTGCAGCAGTAACTGATCATGCTACAGACCCAGTGATTTTTCATCGCCCTGGGGGAGACGCGAACCCGCCCCCCCCACCTCCCGCAACATCTGAGCGGCATGCCACGCCACTAACCACCATACCAGCGGACCAGCTAAATCATAAGGCGAAACTGTTTACGATGCAAGCGAACTAAACAACAATTTCTGTATCCAAGAGAGCTCAAGAAAACATCAAAAATTCACCAGCTTCAGGTAACTTCGAAGTTTAATCTGATTTCCCGCGAAGTTATTATATCTTTTTAACTCTAGAAGCTTAAGGAGCTATCGAACTGAATACAGAGTTTAGACCAGAGGCCAGGCACTGGGACCTATGAGTTCATTCAGCGCTGAAACGGAAATTGACAGTAAAAGGTTTGAAAGGTGTAACAGGTGGAAATAACACCTTTTGCACTTGAATGAATCAACTGTTAGGAGAGGGTTGAGGAAAGTAAGATGGAAGAAAGAGAATATGAAAGGAGGTACAGTAAAAGGAACGAAAGGGGTTGTAGGGGCTAGGGGCCTAAGAAAGGCACGCTGCAAGGAACCTTAAGTGATGCCTACAGTGCTCCACATGGGGTGCACTGACGGCACTAAACCCCCCCCCCTAGCAACGTTAGCATGCAAATTTGTTAATTCAATCTAATCCAGAAAAGAGCCCTACCAAATTTTGAAAATTGAAAGTTTTTTTTTTTTCCCAAAAACTGATCCTCAAACTATTATCATAGACCCCAAAACACTACAACCATCATCAAGGTCATCAATAATAATAATATAATAACCATTACAATTAATAATAATAATAATAATAATAATAATAATAATAATAATAATAATAATAATAATAATAGGTCTTATTAATAATAATTTAATAATATCCTCCTTATGATTCGCTTTATGGCTCAGGATGTTAGTCATAATAATACAATAATAATAATAATAATAATAATAATTCGCAATAAAATCAACACCATTAAAATTATTACTGCTATTACTGCAACCAGCAATATGAAATCAATTGCATGCAATTTTTTTTAATTGTTATAATTTTTAACATTTTTGACTATAATTCTCCATATTAGTACTGTCATTACCATTATCATCAATACCATTTTTTCTACTTCTTCAGCGAGTGGATATTGCCTATTATCATTTTTAACATTTTATCTCGTGTATCTAGAGTGTAGTGTATTTCTGAGCTGAAATAAAGGATAATATTATTATTATTATTATTATTATTATTATTATTATTATTATTATTATTATTATTATTATAAACCTACTGACACATGACACTCCTTGCCGATGCGATCAATTTCAACAACCTGAGATTGGTGGAAAACCATTAATTTATAAAAGTAAACAAAACCTCAGAATTCTAAGCAGCCAAATCCCTAAAAATATTAGTAAAAGCTAAAAGAACGACTGACGGAAATAATAAATATCTCTCCTTTGCTTTGCCAATCGACAAAGCACTTGTTAAACGAAATTTGAACAAAAAGAAATACTTATTCACAAAAGTAAACAAATCTTTATAATTCTAAGTGACCAGTCGAGAGAGAGACACATTTCCCATCCCTAAAAAACACAAGTAAAACCTAAAAGAACGACCGAAAAGTATAATAAATAGTCCTCCTTTGTTTTGCCAATCAACAAAGCTCTGGCAGAACGAAATCAGACAAAAAAGAACGAAAGAAAGATGAAAAATCGCGCGAGAGAAATGAGATCGGATATCAAGAGGAAAAATGAAATGAATTTTTGGAAACACGAAGCGAAACAACGAAGAAATTCTTCCTTTCCTGGCTACAGTATTTGCCGTCCCGAAAATCTCGACTTTTTTGGGGGAGGGGGGGTTCCTCGTTTTTCATTCGTTTGCTATCTTTAATTTCATCGTTCTTCCCATTTTCTGTGTTACCCTCTGAATTTTGAACCACCTTCTTTTCTTCTTCTTCTTCTTCTTCTTCTTCTTCTTCTTCTTCTTCTTCTTCTTCTTCTTCTTCTTCTTCTTATTCGGGAGATGAACCCTATTCATGTAGAACAAGCCCACCAAACGGGCCACTGACTTGAAATTCAAGTTTCCAAAGAATTATTATTATTATTATTATTATTATTATTATTATTATTATTATTATTATTATTATTATTATTATTCAGAAGATGAAACCAATTCACATGGAACAAGCCCACCAAAGGGGCCACTCACTTGAAATTCAAGCTTCCAAAGAATATTATGGCGTTCATTCGAATGAAGTAACACCTGTATAAGTGGTTCTTAAACTTTTTTTGTCCCATGAACCCTTTCACCATATGTCAGAATGTCATTTCCCGCCCACCCCACTTTCCAAAAGTTTCCGCCTCAAAAGGTACATTCCAGATAATATGCAAAAAATACTAACACAAACACGTCCTCCTAGAGCCAGTTTGAGCCTGCCAATCTGTGGTCAAACTCACTCCCTGAAACTCTGGGGAGAATTCCCCCCCTTGGTTGAGAACCACTGAATATAATGACTTTCCTAGTTTCCCTTATAGTATCACTTTTATATTCATCATGCCATCTGACTGCCCTGTAAACTGATGCCTATTCAGGCACAGGGTAAATCCACAGTCAGAAATTACAGAGACTTGTTCTGGGGAGGCGTCAGAAATCACTGGCTGTGATATGATGGAAACGGTTAATGCGTTGAGTGTTTTGTCTCCCAGACCTCAACTGCAGACGCCTGGTGAATGACCTTGGGTATAAAAATTCTCAACGGCAGAGGTCACTGGCCTTAAGTCAGGTAGGAGCTTCACGCTACAGGGAACTATCTATCCTCTGCCGTATTCTGCCATGTAAATGCTCAGTCAGTATTGCGAATTCATTACTACCCCAGTGCTATTCTGTCCTACAATGGAAGACTGTAGTATCTGCAAAACTGAGAAAAATGGTAGATACTGCAGTTTTCCCTTGCCTTACTGCCGTTTTTGCGGAGACTGCAAATGGGACCCCCTAAATAAACCACTGAAGAATCATTCTGAAACTGTAGTAACTTGTGTATTAGTGTTTCAC
>NC_089766.1:46402296-46409796 GCF_040412425.1 Macrobrachium rosenbergii
TTCAGAAGTTCAAGCGAAGATGCAATGCATTGCTACCCTAATACTATTCTCCTTGCATTTTAATACATTTTTATCTATTTATTAATTTATTTTTTTCTTTTTTAATAAGTGAGATCTCTTCTTTCTGTATTTCGCTTTACCTAACCTTAAGTCTTCCTAATGAACACCTTGATATTCTTTGGAAGCTTGAATTTCAAGTCAATGCCCCTTTGGTGGGCTTGTTCCATATGAATAGGTTTCATCTTCTGAATAATAATAATAATAATAATAATAATAATAATAATAATAATAATAATAATAATAATAATTATTATTATTATTATTATTATTATTATTATTATTATTATTATTATTATTATTATTATTAGCAGGGTACGCTCGCCGAATACGAAGCCTCTTTATCCTTAACAGTTCAAGACTTATGGCCTAAGTTCTAGTTTGATTCGCTCTACAAGACGCGGGCCAACAATCTCATCCCTTGGCAAAGTCCTTATATAATAAAACTATGCACCAAGTTTGACTGCAGTCCCTTTAACCAGGTCACAGGAGTTGCGGTGACGAGGTCAGCGTGACAGACACGCCGACGGACGAACAGCCAAGGACTCGGAAAAATAAAAATAAGAACGAGTGATCAGATGGACAGGAAACTCTCCACCTGTGAATTACGGTCTGCCTTTGAACCAAGATATAATGAAACTCTTTCAGCTTTGTAGGGTGAATTATGATGACATGAGAAGTGTGACAGACATATTGACAGACAGTTTGACTGAAATTCATCTAACCCTGTAGCTGTGATGTCGACACGAGCGTGACAGACGTAAAGACGCACTGACAATCTCCCACCATGCACGTATAGAATTAATGCTCTATCTTTCCACCAAGCCTGGAATCATTGTTGAAGAGTCGTGACGACAACGCTGCAACCCCTTTCGTTCCTTTTACTGTACCTCCTTCCATATTCTCTTTCTTCCATCTTACTTTCCTCAACCCTAACAATTGATTCATAGGTTTTCCTCCTGTTACACCTTTCAAACCACCTACTCTCAATTTTTCCGTTTCAGCGCTGAATGACCTCAAACATCCCACTGCTTTGAGATTTTCCTCCCGTTACACCTTCCAAACCGCCTACTCTCAATTTCCGTCAGACAGACGACGCAGGGACGGGTGGAAGCGCGGGCGGTCCTGAATTCAAATCTCGGAAATATGATACAGAGAAATTCCATCCCGCAAGAACTCGGCCGAGGAATCTGCAAGCGAGTCGAAGGAATTCGTCAATCTCCCCTCAATCGTTCTCGGACGGAGGATGCGATGGGATTTTCCGCGATGAAGTCTATTTTGCTTCCTCCTCCTCCTCCTCCTCCTCCTCCTCCTCCTCCTCCTCCTCCTCCTCCTCCTCCTCGGATTTTCCTTTTTTTTTTTTTTTAAATTATCTTCGTCTGGGATTTTCACGATATGTATTTAGCCAGCAGCCGTGTGTGTGTGTGTGTGTGTGTGTGAATGATCGAACGGTTTGCTTTGAAAATATGGCCTCGCTTATATTCGTGATATAAATATAAATATGTACAAAATCAAGATATATATATATATATATATATATATATATATATATATATATATATATATATATATATATATATATATATATATATATATATATATATATATATATATATATATTTACAAATATATTTACATAACAGGCAAACATAAACAATTACACCACATACGAACCTAAAATATCCCTCCATTTCCGCGTCTGAACATATTCTCATTCCTGAATATATCTCCAGGAGAAACCTGGAGCGCTTTTACGGAACGGATTGGATGAAAACCTCAATTTTTTTATTTTTTTATCCATCACTCGTCGATAGAGGGCCAGAGATTAAATGAAATTCCATTTGAAGGTTTCTTCTCAGTTCGGCGCAACTCTTGCACATATTAACTGAGTGTTTATATTTTTGGTATGGATTATAGAATTTAGGCCAGCGGCCCTAAGCGCTGGGACCTACCAGGTCATTCAGGAGCTGGAAGGTCAAATTGGGGGTTAGAAAGGTCTGAAAGGTGTAACAGGTGGAAAATTGAGAGATGATTCATTAAGTTTCCTTATTTGTGTCAACTTCTTTCAGATAATGAGAGCGAAAGCCCCAACTTACAACCGAAATAAATTAATATCATATCTATTAATTAAACTTAGATAAAACAATCTCAGATTCAAAGACAATCAACTCAAAACCACTTTGAAGAAAATAATCAAATCGAAAAAATGAAGAATAAAATCCCCAAAAATAATTACAGAACGATATTGAAAAAAATTAAATACAGAATAAAATCGAAATATATAAATACCTGAATAAAATCGAAAAAATTAAAACAGAAAATCGAAAAAATTGAATTCAGAAAATAAAAAAATTATATACAGAATAAAATCGAAAAAATTGAATTCAGAAAAAAAAAAAAAAAAAATTTGAATACAGAATAAAATAAAAAATCCAAAATAAATACAGAATAAAATCGAGAAAATTAAATACACAAAACCAGCCATTTTAATGACCATCAACAAGACTAGAATTTGAAAGACTACAAAATAAAACACCCAGAACGATAAATAAAACACAAGACGTGTAATCCACATAAAAAGGGAAGATTATCTTGCGAGCCTATTGTTCCAGGGCACCATAACGACGCAATAATCACCATAAGTGAATAAGAGCAATGTACATTTTTGTTATTAATAACAGCCGTTAGAGTCGGGTTGGATCTCATTACAGGAGTCGTCTCCTCGATTTTGGTCTTATTATTATTATTATTATTATTATTATTATTATTATTATTATTATTATTATTATTATTATTATTACTCAGTAGATGAAACCTATTCATATGGAATAAGCCCACCAAAGGGGTCACTGACTTGAAATTCAAGCTTCCAAAGATTATTATTATTATTATTATTATTATTATTATTATTATTATTATTATTATTATTATTATTATTATTATTATTATTACTGAGTAGATGAAACCTATTCATATGGAACAAGCCCACCAAAGGGGCCACTGACTTGAAATTCAAGAAGCTTCCAAAGAATATTAAGGTGTTCATCAGGAAGAAGTAAGAGGAAGTAAAGGGAAATACAGAAAGAAGAGATCCCACTTATCAAAAAAGAAAAAAATAATAAATTTACAAATAGATAAATAAATAAAAAGTATTAAAATGCAAAAAGAACAGCATTAGGGTAGTAATGCATTGCATCTTCGCTTGAACTTCTGAAGAAGAAGAAGTTCCAACTGCACGACATCCTCAGAAGGGAGGCTGTTCCACAGTCCAAAGGTGTGAGGAGGAATAAAGGACCTCTGGAACTGAATGAGAGAATATCCATTACATATTATGAAATTTATGAATCACTTTACCAGCTGTCGTAACTTGCAAAGTAATCTTGTCATTTTGTTGGTTAGGGAAAATATCTTTGCTAAATGGTTGTGGACAACTGGAAAAACTGTACTACTTAACTTTAAAGATATATGTAAAAAAATTAATATGGTATATATTTAAATGGGTTAAAATGGCTGTTTCAAGTATTTAAGCACTGATATTTTATGAAGGAGGGATTCTCAATTGCAAACCGTGCTCCCAAAATGCAAAACTGTCCATTAAAAAATAATAAACAAATGACTATGAAATGCTCTGATCATAATCAAGATTTTCAGAAATAAACAGGAAATACAAAATGGTGAAAAAATTTAATCTCCCAAAATAAACAAAATTAATAAAAAATTGTCAAAAACGATTTTTTAGAATAAGAAAAAAAATTAAGCTAAAATAGTCCAGCAGACCAATTCATTTTTAGTTTTCTGTAAAAGGAAACTATTGTGCCGGCTTTATCTGTCCGTCCGCACTTTTTCTGTCCGCCCCGAAATCTTAAAAACTACTGAGGCTAGAAGGGCTGCAAATTGGTATGTTGATCATCCACCCTCCAATCATCAAGCATACCAAATTGCAGCCATCTAGCCTCAGTAGTCTTTATTTCATTTAAGGTTAAAGTTAACCACCATCGTAGTTATGGCAGGTACCAACAACACAGGCCACCACCGGGCCGCGTCTGAAAGTTTCATGGGCCTCGGCTAAGAGTCTCATGATCTTGGCTGAAAGTCTCATACAGCATTATAAGCTATACAGAAAACACGACTGCGCCGAAGAAACTTCGGCGCATTTTTTCACTCGTTTTTCCAGAGTTTCCGCATCGAAAAAACCTCTTCTTCTTCTTCTTCTTCTTCTTCTTCTTCTTCTTCTTCTTCTTCTTCTTCTTCTTCTTCTTCTTCTTCTTCTCTCCAGCGGTAATCACGACAGGAGAAGCAGGAGGAACAGTTCGATATTAAAAAGTTTCCTCCTACTAATTGCTGAGGTAAAAAAAAAAAAAAAAAGAGAGAGGAATTTTCTCCGAAAGAGGATTGCCTCTAACTGCCCGTTTTTGGCCCGTGAGTTTGCTAAATCTCTGGGAGAAGTCTTCGTCTGAATGCTAATTACGGAGGGACGCTGCCCTGTTGAAATATTCATGAGAGGGGTCTGAAGAGGCAACAGGTGAGTTTTTTTAATAATAATAATAATAATAATAATAATAATAATAATAATAATAATAATAATAATAATAATAATAATAATAATAATAATAATATTCTTTGGAAGCTTGAATTTCAAGCCAGTGGCCCCTTTGGTGGGCTTGTTACATATGAATAGGTTTCATCTTCTGAATAATAATAATAATAATAATAATAATAATAATAATAATAATAATAATATTAATAATAATCTTTGGAAGCTTGAATTATAATAATTAATAGCGAAAAAGGAAGCCAGTTTCAGACAAGAGAATACTGACCTGCGAAAAGAAAATAATGATAATAATAATTGAACTATGATAATTATTATTATTCAACTCAAGAAATATTAATAACAATCATCAACGCTGTCTTTGTCATCATAAGAAAGACGACAGTAATGAGCAATGTTATATATATGTAATTTTCACCAAATATAATTAGTTAATTACTTTCATTTACACACACACACACACACATACACATACACACACGGAAGGCAAGGCTGATGGAAAGCTATTTGGAACGATTCAAAACTGAGAGAGAGAGAGAGAGAGAGAGAGAGAGAGAGAGAGAGAGAGAGAGAGAGAGAGAGAGAGAGAGAAATGGTTCAGTTTGTAAGTTAGCTTCTAATTGCTACTGGTAAATCGTTTGTATAAAGCGTATTATATACGAGAGAGAGAGAGAGAGAGAGAGAGAGAGAGAGAGAGAGAGAGAGAGAGAGAGAGAGAGAGAGAATCGGGTCAGTTTGTAAGTTAGCTTCGAATTGCTGTTGGTGAATCGTCTGTATAAAGC
Source organism: Macrobrachium rosenbergii (assembly GCF_040412425.1). NCBI lineage: Eukaryota > Metazoa > Arthropoda > Malacostraca > Decapoda > Palaemonidae > Macrobrachium > Macrobrachium rosenbergii. The sequence goes on from NC_089766.1 coordinate 46,407,688, forward strand.
ATATTATATAGAGAGAGAGAGAGAGAGAGAGAGAGAGAGAGAGAGAGAGAGAGAGAGAGAGAGAGAGAGAGAGAGAGAGAGAGAGAGTAAAGACGGTCCAGGAAGACTGAACTTCCTGGCCAACACCGGAAGAGAGAGAGAGCGTTCAGTTGGTTTGCTTTAATCAAGCGGGTTCGTTCGGGAAAGAGAGAGAGAAAAAAGAAAAAACTAAAAAAAAAAAAAAAATATCTCATCGCCCGGTCTGTCAACACAAAGATCTATCGCTCTTAATGTTGACACAGGGGACGCGCGCTGTTTAGTATGCGCAAGCGCGTTTCGTGCATATGGATAAATTATGAGCATACGCACGCTGGAAATTCAGATGAGTGTAGGGACTTTAGAAATGACTGCGTTGATATATAATAGAGAATGAATTCGTACACAAAATCAGTAATAAAAATAATAATAATAATAATAATAATAATAATAATAATAATAATAATAATAATAATAATAATAATAATAATTTAAAGAAAACACAACAGAGGTTATTAAAAATTTCAAGGATTCCTCTAAAAAACGTCAAAATCTCATAAATACAGATTATTATTATTATTATTATTATTATTATTATTATTATTATTATTATTATTCAGGAGATTATTCATATGGAACAAGCCCACCAAAGGGGCCATTGACTTGAAATTCAAGCTTCCAAAGAATATTTATTATTATTATTATTATTATTATTATTATTATTATTAGAACCCTATTCATATGGAACAAGCCCACCAAAGGGGTCACTGACTCAAAATTCAAGCTTCCAAAGAATATGAAGGAGTTCATTAGGAAGAAGTAAGAGGAAGTAAAGGGAAATATAGAAAGAAGAGATCCCACTTATTAAAAAAAAAAAAAAACTAAATGAATAAACAGATAAATAGCAATAGCAGATGTTTTAAGGAAGAACGACTCTTCCTGGGTAGAAATGAAGAGATGCTCACGAGTGCTAATAATTCAGCGTAACGAGTTTTCTGTTCAGCGTACAGTGCTGTATGAAACTCTCAGCCACGGCCTATGAAACTCTTAGCGGCGGCCCATGAAACTTTCAGCCACGCCCTGGTGGTGGTCCGTGTTGTTGGGACCTATTGCGCTGCCAGATGCACGATTATGGTTAAATTTAACATTAAATAAAATAAAAACTACTGAGGCTAGAGGGCTGCAATTTGGTACGTTTGATGACTGGATGGTGGGTGATCAATGTACCAATTTGCAACCCTCTAGCCTCAACAATTTTTAAGATCTGAGGGCGGACAGAAAAAGTGCGGACAGAATAAAGTGCGTTAACCTTAAATAAAATAAAAACTACTGAGGCTAGAAGGCTGCAATTTGGTACTTTTGATGATTGGATGGTGGGTGATCAATGTACCAATTTGCAGCCCTCTAGCCTCAACAATTTTTAAGATCTGAGGGCGGACAGAAAAAGTGCGGACAGAATAAAGTGCGGACGGACCGAAAAAGCCGGCACAACAGTTTTCGTTTACAGAAAACTAATAACTACAGGCCACAGTTATACCGAACAAAAACATTTACGTAAATTCAAAAGTTAAAATGAAAAACTGATACCTGAAGTCAATAACAAAAAATTGCAATAAATGTATAAAGACTTTGCTGGTAATTCAGTGATGAAGTTGTCGAGTTATGAAAAATAAGTTTCGCGAATTTTATGCACAAGATATTATAATAAAAATCAATTTACGTGCAAAGTTCTCTCAACTCCTCTCTAGCTAAATAAAATAAAACAGAAAGATGCACTGTGGTTTATATTCTAAAAGATAAAAGCCTTCCCCGGATTGAGAGAGAGAGAGAGAGAGAGAGAGAGAGAGAGAGAGAGAGAGAGAGAGAGAGAGAATATTGCCAGTAAAATAATGTATACATTTCTTTAAGGTACTGAAACTCCTCTGAGAGAGAGAGAGAGAGAGAGAGAGAGAGAGAGAGAGAGAGAGAGAGAGAGAGAGAGAGAGAATCGCCTGTAAAATAATGTATACATTTCTTTAAGGTATTGAAACTCCTCTGAGAGAGAGAGAGAGAGAGAGAGAGAGAGAGAGAGAGAGAGAGAGAGAGAGAGAGAGA
>NC_089766.1:46414796-46424796 GCF_040412425.1 Macrobrachium rosenbergii
GCCATCTCCAGAATAGTTTTCCTTGGCAGAAAACTAAAAAATCTCGTGTTTTGGTCCGCGAGAAAAGCATTCGATTTTGACTGACGACCAACATCAATTTCTATGAATTGGGACCCGATCCAAATACTGATGATGAAGAAGAAGAAGAAGAAGAAGAAGAAGAAGAAGAAGAAGAAGAAGAAGAAGAAGAAGAAGAAGAAAAGAAGAAGAAGAAGAAGAAGAAGAAAGGATAAATAACAAGAAGGAATAAAGAATTTACGACTCAATAATCGGTATATCTCAACAGAACAGCATTTTATTTGATGCATTAAATGTGAAGAAACCCTTGCTCTCTCTCTCTCTCTCTCTCTCTCTCTCTCTCTCTCTCTCTCTCTCTCTCTCTCTCTCTCTCTCTCTCACCTATTTCTTTACACCATACACTGGTTCTCCTATTTGGGAGAACGTCGCAGCAATTCATAATTCATTAGGGGTGAGGTTGCAAGCCCCAAACCCTTTGCTTGCTCTACCTGTCATGCGACGTCCATTAACAGGTGGGGGCCATCTCCCCCTTCCCCCGCCTCCTCTTTCACAATATGCTTCGAAATTTCGTAAATGGGAAGACAGCAGTTGGCTCTCTGAAAGACAACTCAACTAATCTTCTGTTAGTTGTTTGGTCGTCTAGTCAGTCAGGAGAAATATCTTTGGCATCCCAATATCTCTAGAAGCTATTATAAAACAAGCGCATGCGCACATATCAATCGCTTCTCAAACTATATGCCCTAAAATGGACTACTGCAATATCTGCAAAACTGCCGAAATTGAGATCTGCCACCTAGTGGGCTCGTGAAACACTAATAAACAAGTGACTGCAGTTTCAGAGTGATTTAGGGGGTCCCATTTGCAGTATCTGCAAAATTAGTAGTAAGGCAAGGGAGTATCTACAACTTTTCTCAGTTTTGTATTTTTGCAGATACTGGAGTCTTCCATTTCAGGGCAGTACACCAAAGATAATTTACCATTCAAATAAGCACAGGCACTAATTCGGCATATTATTCCTTCCAGCAAATTCATACACTTATTACCACAAATGCCGAGAAATGATGACAGTTATAAAGTTGCTGGAATACAATGCTCCTTTAGCCCTTCTTTGTATAATGATTTATGTTAATTATCTTTATTTATTTGTTATACGTTCTTCTCTCTCTTTTTTTTCATTTGCCCACATACTTGTTCTAATTTTGGAATCTTAATAAGACGAAATATATACATATAAACATCTTTTTCTCCAAGTAACTGTCAAATAGTTTGGACTACCATCTCAGGAATCTGTTTCAAAACAGTCATTATTATGGCATACCCTCTCTCTCTCAGTCTCAAATAGTCAGCATTATGGCATGGACTCTCTCTCCAAATAGTCATTATTGTGGCGTGGACTCTCTCTCAAAATAGTCATTATTGTGGCATGGACTCTCTCTCAAAATAGTCATTATTGGACTCTCTCAAAATAGTCATTATTGGACTCTCTCTCAAAATAGTCATTATCATGGCATGGACTCTCTCTCAAAATAGTCATTATTATGGCAAGGACTCTCTCTCAAAATAGTCATTATTATGGCAAGGACTCTCTCAAAATAGTCATTATTATGGCAAGGACTCTCTCTCAAAATAGTCATTATAGTCATTATTATGGCAAATATTCACTCAAAACAGTCATAAAAGTTATTATTATGGCATGGGCTCTCTCCCTCAAAATAGTCATTATAGTCATTATTATGGCAAGTACTCTCTCAAAACAGTCATTACCTACAAACAACAATATACCAGGACTCTTTCTTAAAATTAGTCATTACCATGTCAAGGACTGTCTAAACTCAAAATAGTCATTATAAAAATCATTATTATGTATTGAGGGTCTTCTCTCTCAAAACGTGAAAGGAGATGAGGAGGACCAGGAAAAAATAATTATCAGGAAGGAGGACTTCAAGAGGAAGGAAGAAATTTCAAAATAGATCACAGTCATTATCATGGCAAATACTCTCTCAAAACAGTCATTATAAAATGAAATGAATGCTAGTGGGGAAAACTCTGAATCTCAAAATAGAAAATGAATTATAGTCGGGAAAATTATTATGGCAAAGAATCTAAAAACAGGAAAATGAAAACAGTCAAAATCATGGAATTAAAAACGGAAAATGAATGCACAATTAAACAAACAACAATATTAAAAACAGGAAAATGAATGCTAGTGGGAATTAAAAACAGGAAAATGAATCTTTAATAAAAAGGGAAAATCATGCTAGTGGATTAAAAATGGGAAAATGAATCACTAGAATTAAAAATGGAATTATTAAAAATGGGAAAATGCCTGGGAATTAAAAACGGAAAATGAATCCTAGTGGGAAAATCCCATGGAAAATGAAACTAGGGGAATTAAAGGGGGAAAAGAATGCTAGGGAATTAAAAAGGAAAAGAATATTAAATTAAAAACGGGGAATGCTTGGGAATTAAAAACAGGAAAATGAACGCTTCATTATAACGGGTTTTGAATTAAAGACGGAAAATGAACTGATGGGAAAAAACGGGAAAATGAATTGAGAATTCGGGAAAATGAATGCTCTGGGAATTGTTCAGCAAATCGTGGGAATTAAAAAAGGAAATGATGAGGAGGACAAGAAGGAGGAAGGGAGCTTGAGGATTAAAAAACGGGAAAAGAATGAAGGAAGAAACTTGAAAGTGGGAAGGAAAAAACAGGAAAAGATGAGGAGGACAATGAATCTAGGAATTAAAAAGGAAGAAGGAAAAAAAGGAAAAAGTGGGAATTAAAAAAGGAAAATGAAGTGTGGGAATTAAAAACAGGAAAATGAAACTAAGGAATTAAAAAGGAAAATGAATGCTAGTGGGAATTAAAAGAAAAATGAGAATTAAAATGGGAAAATGAATGCTAGTGGGAATTAAAAACGGAAAATGAATGCTAGTGGAATTAAACATGGGAAAATGAATGCTAGTGGGAATTAAAAACGGAAAATGAATGCTAGTGGGTATTAAAAACAGGAAAATGAATGCTAGTGGGAAATAAAAACTGGAAAATGAATGCTAGTGGGAATTAAAAATGGGAAAATGAATGCTAGTGGGTATTAAAAACAGGAAAATGAATGCTAGTGGGAATTAAAAACGGGAAAATGAATGCTAGTGGAATTAAAAACGGGAAAAATGAATGCTAGTGGGAATTAAAAACGGGAAAATGAATGCTAGTGGGAATTAAAAACGGGAAAATGAATGCTAGTGGGAATTAAAAACGGGAAAATGAATGCTAGTGGGAATTAAAAACGGGAAAATGAATGCTAGTGGGAATTAAAAACGGGAAAATGAATGCTAGTGGGAATTAAAAACGGGAAAATGAATGAACACCTTAATATTCTTTGGAAGCTTGAATTTCAAGCCAGTGGCCCCTTTGGTGGGCTTGTTCCAAATGAATAGGTTTCATCTACTGAATAATAATAATAATAATAATAATAATAATAATAATAATAATAATAATAATAATAATATCTTAAATAGCTAAAAACATTCGAACTCAGCAGAAATGGTCCCCCAAGGACAAAAAGAGGTTCCTTTTAAACCGACAAGAGGAACAATGGAATTAATTCAGTCACAAATCGTCAAACATGACGACCTTGAAAACTAATATTTATTTACTATACATTAAAATATATCAATTTCAGAAAGGAAAACAGTTTAATTCTTGCCTACTGCAGTGATGAAATCATAAACACAAGTAAAAAAATGCGCCGAAGTTTCTTCGGCGCAATCGAGTTTTCTGTCCAGCGTGTAATGCTGTATGAAACTCTCAGCCACGGCCCATGAAACTCTCAGCCGTGGCTCATGAAACTCTCAGCCGTGGCCCATGAAACTCTCAGCAGCGTCCCACGAAACTTTCAGCCAAGGACAGGTGCTGGCCTGTGTTGTTGGGTGCCAGACGCACGATCATGGCTAACTTTAACCTTAAATAGAATAAAAACTGCTGAGGCTAGAGGGCTGCAATTTGGTATGTTAGATGAATAGAGGGTGGATGACCACCATACCAATTTGCAGCCCTCTAGCCTCAGTGGTTTTCAAGATCCAAGGGTGGACAGTAAAACAGTGCGGACGGACAGACTATAAATCGCCATCTCCATAACATTTTTCTTTGACAGAAAACTAAAAAATTATGTATAAACGAAACTCAGACTCAATCAAACACTCCCTCTTTGAAACACGGTCAAATGTTCGCCGCGTTAATCTGCACAGATATTCAAGCAATTGATTAAACCGAATCTGTCCAAGTGATCAGTCTCTCTCTCTCTCTCTCTCTCTCTCTCTCTCTCTCTCTCTCTCTCTCTCTCTGTCTTACCCAGAGCGGTATTACTGCAGCGTGACTTTGATATGCACTTGATTATTAACAGAGAGAGAGAGAGAGAGAGAGAGAGAGAGAGAGAGAGAGAGAGAGAGAGAAGATGGATGGACAGAGAGAGAGGATGGATGGATGTACAGGAGATATGAGGGATATATATATATATATATATATATATATATATATATATATATATATATACAGAGAGAGAGAGAGAGAGAGAGAGAGAGAGAGAGAGAGAGAGAGAGAGAGAGAGAGAGAGAGAGAGAGAGAGAATAAAAAGATGGACAGGAGAGAGAGAGAGAGAGAGACAAATAAAAAGATGGACAGAGAGAGAGAGAGAGAGAGAGAGAGAGAGAGAGAGAGAGAGAGAGAGAGAGAGAGAATATAAGGATGGACCGGAGGGATGAAAACAGGAGAGAAAGACAGCGGAAAAAGAATAAAAAAAAAATAAAACAGGCAAAAATGAAAAAAAAATAAAAAAATAATAATAAGAGAAAAAAATACTGAAACTGAAAAATGAAAGGAAAATTCCAACAAAAGATCAATGACCAAAAAAACAAAAAAAAAAAAAGGAGATGCGTATGAGAAAAACAAAAATAAAATATGAAGAGAAGAGACTAACTAAGTTAAATAACGAGAGCCTAAATTGCAGAGCAACATAAATAAACCACTAAATCAATTACAGAGAAAATAAGATAATTAATGATAAAAATAACGAGAAAGAAATCAACTAAAATGAAACAACAGAAAAGTTTTAGCCTCATTTTTTCCCCTCCTCCTCCTCCTCCTCCTCCTCAACCCCGCCTCCTTTGACCTCCTTCTTCCCTCACACAGCAAAGTCCCAATTCGCAACCTCTACCCTCAACCCCACCCCCCCACCTCCCAATAATCAAGCCTCAACCCTTCCTTGCAAAGGAGAAGAAATCTATTTCCTGCATAAATTTCTAGGTCCGGGAGAGAGAGAGAGAGAGAGAGAGGGGGGAACGAATACAAGGATGGACAGGAGGGTTGATAGAGAGAGAGAGAGAGAGAGAGGGCAAATACAAGGATGGACAGTAGGGTTGAGAGAGAGAGAGAGAGAGAGAGAGAGAGAGAGAGAGAGAGAGAGAGAGAGAGAGAAATGGCATAGTCTTCAAAACCGATTGAGAAAATACTGGGATATCTTCAACACCTAAAAATATATAGACGAGAAAATGCTGAGAATTAAGCATAAAAAAGTATTGACAGATACACTGAAATCTAACAAATGACAAAAAGTATATTATTAAATACAATAATTACAAAATTATCAAAAATAATGAGGGGTCAGACAATTCTGTAACGAGTTCTCTGTACAGCGTATAATCAAGGCCACCGAAAATAGATCTATCTTTCGGTGGTCTCGGTATAATGCTGTATGAGCCGCGGCCCATGAAACTTTAATCAAGCCTGGTGGTGGCCTGGCCTATACAGTTGGCAGACGCACGATTATGGCTAACTTTAACTTTATATCAAATAAAAACTATTGAGGCTAGAGGGCTGCAATTTGGTATGTTTGATGACTGGAGGGTGGGTGATCAACAGACCAATTTGCAGTCCTCTAGCCTCAGTGGTTTACAAAATCCGAGGGCGGACAGAAAAAATGGGGACAAAAAAAAGTGCGGACGGACAGACAAAGCCGGCACAGTATATTTCTTTTACAGAAAACTAAAAACCGTAAAATGAAAAACATGACGAACAGAAAGGGGAAGGAAAAATCATTACGGGTCGGTCCGCGTGACACCGACTACCAAAGGACCATCACATTTGGAGTCGGTCACGTACCGAATAATCCCTTTTAAATCTATAAACATTACGACAGAGAGGGGAGAGGGCTCGGGAAGTGGAGGAGGAGGAGGAGGAGGAGGAGGAGCCTCTTATTTTCACAGAAAAATGTCCAGAGGGAAAAAGTATCGCAGGTACACACACGGGACAATCCCAGCAACTTTGGTGATAATCCCCTGACGCCTTCAAAACATGTTTTCAACACACGGTACCTTACAGTGCAGATAATATCACGTCCTTGGAATTCAAGTTGATAAAACTATATAGGAGAGATTTCTTGAAAATGAGATTTCTCAGTCCTACAGTGTAGAGAATCTCACTTCTTTGGAATTTAAGTTAAAATAAGTATATAACAAATAAATGTCTTGAAAACGAAATTCCCCAGTCCTTCAGTGTAAAGAATCTCACTTCTCTAGAATTTCAGTTAATATAAAGATAAGTTAATATGTTTATTTAAGAAAAATCTCTTGAAAATTAAATTCCTCAGAGGCAGAAAAACCACAAAGAATCAGCAATTACTTAACTACAATGAAAACCATACGAACTATCACAATAATGATTATAGATTACAGCATATGAAGAAACGACCATAATTAATCCAGAGAACATTTCAAGACTAAGTGATTTCAAAACGAGATCATGAAAAACTTCTAAATTCTTACCTTGGTGTCAAGGGTGAAATTCAAGATGGATTTCTATTTAAAATATTCACAGAACATAAGTAAAAAAATTGCGTAAAAGTTTCTTCTGAGCAATCGAGTTTTCTGTACAGCATATAATGCTGTGTGATACTTTCAGCCAAGGTCCATGAAACTTTCACCCACGGCCCGGTGGTGGCCCGTGAAACTTTAGCGTTGCCAGACCCACGTTCCGGCTTAACCGGTGAGGTGGCCAATTTGGTATGTTTGACTGGCAGGGTTGATGATCGTTGCCAGACCGACGATCCATGCAGGTTAAGATCTTTAGAAAAACTGCGGAGCTTAACTTTAAATAAAATAAAAACTAGTGAGGCTAGAGGGCTGCAATTTGTACATTTAATGATTGGAGGGTGGATGATCGACATACCAATTTGCAGCCCTCTAGCCTCAGTAGTTTTTAAGATCTGAGGGCGGACAGAAAAAGTGCGGACGGACAGACAAAGCCAGCACAATAGTTTCCTTTGCAGGAAACTAAAAAATTAGGAACATTTGAAAGCAAAATACAAACAAGAAACTTATTTCAGCACCGAAACCAGGTAAATATAAACAAAGGAACGATATATATATATGCAAAGATTTCCAGGTCACTATATCTGGATATCACAGGCGCCATCAATCACGCGCAAAGATGCTCCAGTCCATTTCTTTCCTCCCACACACACACACACACACACACACACACACACCACACACACACACACACACACACATTCTCTCTCTCTCTGTCTGTCTCTCTCTTATTTACATATAAACTTTAACTCTCTCTCTCTCTTTACTTGCATATAAACTCTCTCTCTCTCTCTCTCATTACTTACATATAAACTCTCTCCCTCTCTCCCTTTATTTAGATATAAACTCTCTCTCTCTCTCTTTATTTAGATATCTCTCTCTCTTTAATTACTTGCACAGAAACTCTCTTTAATTAGTTGCATATAAACTCTCTACCTCTCTCGCTCTTTTTTATATATAAACACACTCTCTCTCTTTAATTATTTACATATAAACACTAACTCAGTCTCTCTCTCTCTCTCTCTCTCTCTCTCTCTCTCTCTCTCTCTCTCTCTCTCTCTCTCTCTCTCTCTCTCTCTCTCTCACCGATCCCAAGAAACGTTATATATACTTGAAGAACAATGAGGGAGATTCATCACGCGTGTCTCCTCATCTCGCATAACGTGAATGGGAAAGTGGGGGGCTGGGTCCCCTGGCCATAATTTTGATGAATACGACGAATTCGGGTGAAATACGATTACGGAAATAACTCCGAGGAAAAGAAGGGCACACTAGGAGGAGGAGGAGGAGGAGGAGGAGGAGGAGGAGGAGGAGGAGGAGGAGGAGGAGGAGGAGGAGGTGATTTTGGGACTGACCCATATATATATATATATATATATATATATATATATATATATATATATATATATATATATATATATATATATATATATATATAGATAGATAAATGGGATTAGAAGCCTTCCCAACACAGATGCTGATTGTCCTGGGAGGGGGTCCCTAATTGTCTGGGGGTCCTGGGGTGCAGAGAAGTTACCACTAACTTAATTTGGTGGGTACACTACAATGCGTCCCCAGCAAATGCCGTCTCCCCCCAATTTCCCACCCTCTCCATCTCGTATAATACATGTTCTCATACTTGTATCGAATAGAATATAGTATTTAGGACAAAGACCAAGCTAAACTGGGACCTATGAGGTCATTCAGCCCAGGAGGAAAACCTCAACGAATCGTTAAGAGACAGTTGAGGAAAATAAGATGGAAGAAAAGAGAATATGAACAGAGGTACAGTAAAAGGAATGAAAGGGGTTGCAGGTAGGGCCCTAAGGAAAGCTGCAAAGATCTTCAAGTAATGCCTACAGTGCACCGCATGAGGTGCACTGACGACACTAACCCCCTATGGGGGACACTAAATAAACATACGAAAAATGGTGTCACAATAACTGTGGTCATTCAGGCTGGAAGTATATTTTTAGTTCAACAGTAAAAATTAAATGGATCAAAATGAATATTATGATTAGAAATATTAAAAAAAAACACACGTTTTCCATAAGTGAACGCGCAGTGTAATAGACAATCATAATTCAGCGAAGAAACTTAGTACTTTCACCAGTGAACAGTGCCTAAAATATAACCATTTCCATGAGTAAAATTAAAACAACAAATTATATTACTATTATTATTATTATTATTATTATTATTATTATTATTCAGAAGATGAAGAACCCTATTCACATGGAACAAGCCCACCAAAGGGGCCACTGACTTGAAATTCAAGCTTCCAAAGAATATTATTATTATTATTATTATTATTATTATTATTATTATTATTATTCAGAAGATGAATAACCCTATTCACATAGAACAAGCCCATCAAAGGGGCCACTGATTATGATGGCGTTCATCCGAAAAAAGCAAAAGAAGGTATTCGGAAATACAGAACATGGCTTCCTAATTTGCATCCGGCAGTGGACCATTCTGAGTATCCGAAAGCACAAGTCAAAATTGATAATGCACTAATGCAAGCACCTCCAAAGTAGTAAGAGGGACAAAAAGAAAACAGAGGAATATTTACGTTTTTTTAATTTTTTTTTATTCCAGACGAAAAACAAAGTAAAGACAAAAAAATCCTAAAGGTAGGGTGAAGGTTTGGATGGAGAACATGGAGAAAGGAGAAGAAGTGGGGGGAAAAAATAAGCCAAAAAACAAAGGAATAAAAACAATGCTGGAGAAAAATATTTACCAACAGAGAGAGAGAGAGAGAGAGAGAGAGAGAGAGAGAGGAGAGAGAGAGAGAGAGAGAGAGAGAGAGGGTCTACTTTGATGAACATGGCATAAAATTGAAGAAAAACAACAGGAAGTGAAGTAAAGAGAGTGGGAACAAAGAAAAGAATAACTAAACTGAGAGAGAGAGAGAGAGAGAGAGAGAGAGAGAGAGAGAGAGAGAGAGAGAGAGAGAGAGAGAACGTAAACGAGTAGACAGCACAACCTAATGCCTGAAAAGTAGGGAAATCCCCAATCCCAAAACGAGCAATTAGAGGAAACGAATGGGCGGCCTGAAGCTTCTTTTAGGTAATTGCCAAGGACCCCTCCCTCCCTCCCTTCCTCCCTCCTTCCC
>NC_089766.1:46429796-46447296 GCF_040412425.1 Macrobrachium rosenbergii
TATATATATATATGTGTGTATGTGTGTGCGTATGCATATACACACATATACAAACACGCGCGTGCGTGGATAAATGTCATATCCCTCAAAAAAAAAAAAAACACGAAAAGAGAACGAAAAGAAAAACCACAAAATCTAAATAATTTACAGAATGAAAAAAAACAAGCCAAATGAAACGAAACTATTAAACAAGGAATAAGCACAGCGTGAAAGCGGGCGTGCGGGCGCGCGGGTGGGCCAAGAGGCCTCGTCATCATACGAAGGAGCAAATCCAGAATGTGTTAGGAGGGTGGGGGGTGTGGGTGGGTGGGCGGCGCCCATGCCATTCCAAGCTATTACATCGGCATGGGTGTTAATTACCTCGCAGGGCAATCAAGCATCTCTCTTCCTCCTTTGACCTGGAAGTTGCAGCCAGGTCTCCGCCCGAATTGTGGCTCCGCCCTGAGAGAGAGAGAGAGAGAGAGAGAGAGAGAGAGAGAGAGAGAGAGAGATTGAGGGGAGATAGACATACAGAGAGAGAGAGAGAGAGAGAGAGAGAGAGAGATTGAGGGGAGATAAACATACAGAGAGATAGAGAGAGAGAGAGAGAGAGAGAGAGAGAGAGAGAGAGAGGAGGGGGGAAACCATACAAAAGACAAAGAGAGAGAGAGAGAGAGAGGAGGAGGAGAGAGAGAGAGAGAGAGAGAGAGAGGAGGAGATAAGAGGAGGAGGAGGAGGAGGAGATAAGAGGAGGAGGAGATAAGAGGAGGAGGAGGAGAAGATAAGAAGAGGAGGAGGAGGCGGTAAGAGGAAGAGGAAGAGGAGGAGGAGGAGATAAGAGGAGGAAGAGGAAGAGGAGGAGATAAGAGGAGGAGGAAGAGGAGAAGGAGGAAGACGAGAAGTAGGAGGAGGAGGAGGAGCAGATGGAAGACGAGGAGGAGGAGGAGGAGGAGGAGGAGGAGGAGGAAGACGAGAAGTAGGAGGAGGAAGAGGAGCAGATGGAAGACGAGGAGGGGGAGGAGGAGGAAGACGAGAAGTAGGAGGAGGAGGAGGAGCAGATGGAAGACGAGGAGGAGGAGGAGGAGGAAGACGAGAAGTAGGAGGAGGAGGAGGAGCAGATGGAAGACGAGGAGGAGGAGGAGGAGGAGGAGGAAGACGAGAAGTAGGAGGAGGAGGAGGAGCAGATGGAAGACGAGGAAGACGAGGAGGAGATAAGAGGAGGATGTGTGAAAGAAGCAGGGTAAGGCACAAGAAAAGAATAAAGTTTCCACACTGGCACGTAAAGCGGAGTCTCAGTTCGAGGAGAGGGCACGAGGAAGTCAAAAGGAGAATGGGGTAGAAGGAGGCGAAGAGAACGAAGGACATAGAAGATATAAGAAAACAGAAAGGAATTAAGGAAGAAGAGAAGAACGCGCACTTGAAGTCAGTGGAACGAAGGAGAAAGGGAAGTGAGAACGCGAGAGAAATGAGCTCGCGAAGCGGGACGGGAGACGAATGAAAACTTGGAATGAGGGAGCCCGAGAATCCCCCATTCCAGTATTCCAGACGACAATTCCATTCCGATTCCCTTCTCTCTATTACCATGGCCGCCACAGACATATTTCATTTACTCGATTAGGGCTTTCTAAATATTATTATTATTATTATTATTATTATTATTATTATTATTATTATTATAACATTCTTTGCTAGCTTAAATTTCGAGTCAATGGACCCTTTTGTGGGGTTGTTCCATCTGAATAGGGTTCTTCATCTTCTGAATAATAATAATAATAATAATAATAATAATAATAATAATAATAATAATAATAATAATAAATTATTATTATTATTATTATTCAGAAGATGAAGAACCCTATTCATTTGGAACAAGCCCACCAAAGGGGCCACTGACTTGAAATTCTGAAGCTTCCAAAGAATATTAAGGTGTTCATTAAGAAGAAGTAAGAGGAAGTAAAGGGAAATACACAAAGAAGAGATCCCACCTATTAAAAAAGAAAAATAAATCAATAAATAGATAAATATATAAAAAAAAGTATTAAAATGCAAGTAGAATAGTATTAGGGTAGTAATGCATTTCATCTTTACTTGAACTTCTGAAGAAGAAGAAGAAGTTCCAACCACACGACATCCTCAGAAGGGAGGCCGTTCCACAGTCCTCCAACGGTGTGAGGAGGAATAAAAGACCTCTGGAACTGTTGTTGTGGAGCAGTTAACATGCACTTCCGCACACAAAGGAAACTGACAGTTGGGTCTCTTAAACGGGAGAAATGGCGTTTGCCTGATGTCAAAATGGACGCACGAAACGCAAATGTTCAGTAAGCGTCACAAAAAAATGAGAATTTTGGAAAGTTATTTGGTCCCTGGTAAATACACATACACACACATACATACATTATATATACTGTATATATATATGTGTACATTTATATATATATATATATATATATATATATATATATATATATATATATATATATATATATATATATATATATATATATATATATATATATAATATCAGGTAGTTCGCAATATGTGTTAAAGAATTCTTTCAATAATATGATATGCCTTAATCCCAGGCACGGACAAAAAAAAAATAGTCTGCAATACTGCTGAAACAAGTAAAACATGCGCCGAGGTTTCTTCGGCGCAATCGAGTTTTCTGTACAGCGTATAATGCTGTATGTAAAACGCTCAAGCCGCGGCCCATGAAACACTCGAGCAGCGGCCCTTGAAACCCTCAGAAGCGGCCCATGAAACTTTTAGCCAAGGCCCATGAAACTTTTAGCCAAGGCTCATGAAACTCTCAGCCACGGCCCTGGAAGATCTCAGCTGCGGCCATCGAAACTCTAGCCGCGACCTATGAAACTTTCACCCACAGCCCGGTGGTGCCATGTGTTCTTGGCACCTATAGCGGTGCCAGACGCACGACAATGGCTAACTTTAACCTTAAATACAATCAAAACTACTGAGACAAGAAGGCTGCACTTTGGTACGTTTGATGACTGGAGGGTGGATGATCAACATACCAATTTGCAGCCCTCTAGCCTCAGCAGTCTTCAAGATCTGAGGGCGGACAGAAAAAGTGCGGACGGACAGACAAAGCCGGCACAGCAGTTGTCTTTTACAGAAAAGTATAAAAGA
Organism: Macrobrachium rosenbergii; assembly: GCF_040412425.1. NCBI lineage: Eukaryota > Metazoa > Arthropoda > Malacostraca > Decapoda > Palaemonidae > Macrobrachium > Macrobrachium rosenbergii. The sequence goes on from NC_089766.1 coordinate 46,432,923, forward strand.
CCAAAGCAACAGTAACACAAATAAGCCTGTGATACTCTGCACAAGATCTTATCACACAAAAGACAACCAGAGCTTGCAACACAGTATACTCCTGACTACCCTAATGCTATTCTCCTTGCATTTTAATACGTTTTTATCTAGTTATTAATTGATTCTTTCTTTATAATAAGTGGGATCTCTTCTTTCTGTATTTCCCTTTACCTCCTCTTACTTCCTAATGAGCTCCACATTCTTTGGAAGCTTGAATTTCAAGTCAGTGGCCCCTTTGGTGGGCTTGTTCCACATGAATAGGGTTCGTCTTCCCAATAATATATATATATATATATATATATATATATATATATATATATATATATATATATATATATATATATATATATATATATATATATATATATATATATATATATATATATATATATGTAACGAGGACAGAATTAACACCCTTTTGAAGGTGTACGTAACGTGCTCCAACGATCTTTAATCATGAAACGGAGGCGTATGAACGTTCGCTCACGGCAACACTTACATCTATCTTCTTCTCTCTCTCTCTCTCTCTCTCTCTCTCTCTCTCACCGTGTATCACCTCTCTCTCTCTCTCTCATCATGTATCGCCTCTCTCTCTCTCTCTCATCGTTTTCCGAAGTTCACCCACCCGAATCGCACTCATTCTCACCAAATCAACTAAATGGACCATTTAAAGAAACGCAATAGTTTCTACAAAAATAGGTTTATTATTCAAATAACCCAACAAGAAATGAATAAAACAAAGCAAAGATTAAAATGCATAATAAATGAAATATCGAGTTAGATAACTAAACTCTGAACTGCAAAACACTTCTGATTAAAGAAGTCTCACTATGGCTAATAGCCTGAAAACATCCAAACTCACACATACTCCCCAAATCAATAATTAGTCATGTCAAAACCAGTCTACCACATGTTATTCGAACCAGTCCACACTGTCCACCGACATCTGTCCACAGACATCTGTCGGAAGAATCAAACATGATAGAAAACTCCCAAAAATATATGAAATGCAAAACACAATAATGGAAAGTGTAAAATGCATAGCCAAGATATGGCAAACGTAACATGACAAAACAATAATATAAAAGAGGTATGAATATTCATATTAAATCTCCACACCAGTTCAAAAGTTCATAATGATTAGAAAATCATGGTAAAAATCACAAGTTCAATTTTCTCCCATAAAAACAGAGATTTCAAAGTCTACCTTATCTGCCGATTTAAAGCCTGGATCCTCTCCAAAGCTACGTCTAGACAACTGCAGTTCTATCACGTTAATGAACGATCAAACTCACTTTTAGGGCAGATTTTGGCACAATCTAGATCAAATTAACGCACGTACTCACGAATATACATAACACTTCGGAAGATCACCTGACCGGCAATATTGCTGAGGAATCAAACCATTTGCTGAACACAAAGATTTTACCTCGAGTCTCTCGACCTACTTCCATCTGACTCCATAAATTCTTTCATCACATCTTAAAGCATTGAAGCTATGAAATGCATATATGTGTCCTTTAAAACTTGTAGCAGCCATATTTTCTGAAATAGAGCTCGGCCACCACATAAGAGCGTCTCGCTCTCCTTAACGGCAAACCAAAACAAAAGCATATGTATAAAACATAACAGATAGAGCTATGCTCAATTAGCAATGTCTACTGCACTGCAGCTTTAAGGACTGCTCTCATGACGCACTTCCAAAGTCACTGGGGTTGAGTTCTTAGAGCCTTTACATGTAATCTTACAAACACGAATAAGCTTTACTACTCCCACAACAAGAATTATCAGTAAAATAGCTATTAAGACAATTAAAATTGTCGGCATAATATATTCTGATACTGGAACATCACGGAATCGTCAATGTCTTCCAACGGTGGAACCGTCATTGGCACCTTGGTTGTAGGTACCTCCACTACCAAATGTTCGTTATCGCGTATGACGCATAATTATCTTCTCGAACTGTTGAATACAGCACGGCTAAGTACGAGAAATTCCGTAGACATGATTCTGCAGGATGAATCGAACTGCTCGGACCCTCGATGAACGAATGTCGTCGACTTGTTGCTCTGGCACATCATTGTAACTGCATACTCCTTGCAAAAAACACAGCAGGAAGAGTACTGGTGGACTCAATGTGGTAATCTCGCAGGAACTGTCTAAAGTCACATTCTGTCGGAGTCTGTCTATGAACTAATGATAATTCACAACCACCCACAGACACAACTCGCAACTGGAAAACACTACTGTCACACACACTTCTCTCTAACTAAAGCACAACTCGTCTTACAATCAACTCCCGAACCTTGACATTGATCTCCCAAAATGAACATGGTCTCTACTCTATCCCATGTCACTACTGAGTCTCCCAAAAGCACTCGAAAAAGGTCTAATAACAAAAAGGTTTCATGTTACTGAACCAAACAAAACTACTAATGCAAAAGCAAAACACTCTCAATGTGAACTAATTCCAAGTTTGTATCTCAGAATAATCACAGTCAACTCACCACTATTAAGCACAATAACTCTACGGAACTCACCCATAAAAAAAAATTCTATCCAAACAGAAAAAAAATACTCGAGAATCTTATCCGAACACTAAAAGGTATCATATCTCGTAAAAGATATGAAAGTTCTACTCTGGTTAGCAAATATTTCGCAACACCTGACTAACTCTCAACAAAATAGCAATTGACGTAATGGCAATCGCTCCCATGATCATAACAATTACAATTACTCACAATACAGCTCCCTTAATTTTAAAAAAAGGAAACTGGAAAAAAAAATCCAAACACTCAAATACGATCTCCCAACTCGAAAAAAAAAATCAGACTTGTTCGGTCCGATATACCAAGTATCTCCCAAAAAAAAATCCTAAACAACACACATATTGCGTCAGATGATGAAACACATCATAACACAATAACACACTAACACACTCACACACGGGTCAAATCTCGTATGAAATCAGCCCATGTCTCAATTCCTAAAATCATTCGAAAACAAATGATTAAGAACTTCAACATCTAAAATGAACAAGAGACAAAAAAAATTTAAAAAATATCATATATATACAAATATTAACCCATCTATCCCTCTAACTATATACAAACGTTCCATTACATCCCAACTTTCTTTAACTTCGAAATATGGGTCAATTTCGTCACTCCAGTATTTACATCTTTAACTACAAATCTATTCCCTCTTTTGATCTCTACAATCTCAAAGGTCCGTGGAACTTCGGACTTAACTTATAATTCAGATCATTCCGAACATTCACTTTAACAAACACTCTATCACCCATCGAAAAAGCTACTCCCCTCGATTTCGCGTTACTTTTCTCTACCATTGCACGCGAACTAAGTTCAAGTTCTTTACTGATACGTGCAAATCTTTCTCTCGCTGTATTTATCAATGAAGTGACCGTAACATCACCTGAACACACTCTGGTAACAAATCAAAGGTCCTTTCAACTTGTATCCATACAAAGCTTCTGCTGGAGATATCTTAATTGTGTCATTCATCATAGTATTGATACTATATCGCACTTCATCCAAAGATCTGTCCCAATGTGTATCGGAACCTCCCACCGTCATGCGCAAAGCTTCGATTACTTTCCGATTCGCCCTCTCACACAACCCATTTGCTTCAGGTCTATACGGGATTATAGATACTTTCTTTATCCCCAACAAATTAGCAAGACCGTCTAAAGTCTTATTAATAAACTCCCTACCATTGTCTGTGATCAGACATTCTGGAACACCATATCGACAAATTATCCCCTTAAAAAACGCTATAGCAACTTCCTCAGCTGATTTGTATTTCAGTGGGAAAATCTCGACAAAGCGAGTCAACTCATCAACAACTACTAATAAATGTCTATAACCATAAGCGGACTCTGAGAAGTTACCCAGAATATCCATATGCACTCTCTGAAACGGCCTATGTGGTATGGGATATGAACCCAAACGACACGACACTGTCGTCGCTGGCTTATTCGCATTGCAAATAGCGCACTTCTTCACAAAGGCTTCTACTGCGGAAAACATATTTTTCCAAAAGAACTTTGACCTGACGTTTTCATACGTCTTGTCTACACCCAAATGAGGAGAACCAAATTTACAATGTACAATGTCTAGAACTTGTGGTACTAGACTCTCTGGCACGATGATTTGTGTAATCTCACCCATGCTTCGAGTACTTCGCAAGTTATACTTAACTTTTCTCACCAATAAATTATTCTCCAACTCTAGACCAGAAAAAGGCAACTTATACCCTTTCTTCGGTGAAACTCCCTTAAGAAATGCCTTAGCATCTGACAACAATTTATCTTCATCTTGCTTTTGTTCCAGCAAGCCTATGTCCCAAGTGACATTTTCACCCGTAATATAACACACTGCGTTACTCTCACTATCACGAATAACAATCTCTCCCGAGACTGCTGACTCACTATTTCTCCCCGAAGTATGCACTGTAGGAACGTGTATGTCCTCTACATGCGATCTCTCAGAACTACTAATATCAGAGACATTAGACACCAAATATTTACTCTCTTCACCCACACAGGATTCGGTGTGTATTTCCTCATCCTCGACCGGAAAATATCTGCTCAATGCATCTGCAACTACATTATGCTTACCTTCAATGTATTTGAGGTTTGCATCAAAATCTCTCAATGTTAGGAACCAACGTGCTCTCTTGGGCGACAAATTTGGCTTATTAAAAGCTCTAACAACGGTTGATGATCTGTAAAAATCTCAACTTTATTTCCCAACAACAACATCTTAAAATGAACAAGGCTAGAGACGACTGCGAAAGCCTCCTTGTCCACAACTGACATCAGCCTTTCGTTACTACCACGTGTTTTGAACTTTCTGCTATAAAAGCAATTGGGTGTAATTTCCCCTCAAATTTCTGCATCAAACACGCACCTATACCTTCCTGACTCGCGTCAGTCACTAAGGTGAACGGTTGACTAAAATCTGGAACTTCAAAACTGGTGGGTTCACCAAAGCGTTCTTAAGCTTCTCAAAAGCTAATTGTTGACTATCACCCCAAACAAACTTAACGTCTTCTCGTAACAAATCTGTCAATGGCGACGCTATTGTAGAAAAATTCCGCACAAAACGGCGAAAGAAACCCGACATACCTAGGAACGAACGAATCTGTTTCCTGGTTTTGGGAACTGGAAAATTCACAATGGCTTTAACTTTCTCATCATTCACTCTAACTCCCTCTTTAGAGATAACATGTCCTAAATAGACAATTTTCTCTTCAGAAACTCACATTTGGCCAATTTGACCTTTAACCCAGCGAACCGTAATCGCTTGAGGACTTCTTTTAACACCTTTAGATGTTCTTCAATTGTATCTGTGCATATGAGAATGTCATCCATGTACACAAACACCGACTTTCCTAACAAGCCATGAAGTACTGTGTTAACCAGTCTAGTAAATGTTATTGGGGACCCTTGTAATCCAAAAGGCATCCTATTAAACTCGTAATGTCCCTTTGGTACCGAAAATGCTGTATATTTACGGCTACTCTCACAAAGGGGAACTTGTAAAACCCTTGCATAAGATCTATAGATGAATATATATTCTTGCCACCGATCTCAACAAACAAATCAGGCAAACAAGCTACAGGATATCTATCTGGGCATGTTTTTCATTCAATTTACGAAAATCTACACAAACTCTGATACTACCGTCTTTCTTAGGAACTGCAAGCAAAGGAAAATTAAACGGAGAATTGGACGGTCTGATAATGCCTTCCGACTCCCACTTCTGAACTTCTTTTTCTACTTCTTCTCTGATCTTAAAAGGAATTTGATATGCTGGAATATATATGGGATTTGTACCCTTTTCTAGGCGGATTGAATGTTCTAAAACATCTGTAACTCCTAATTTATCTCCTTCAAAGCAATGATATCTAGATATTCTTTCAACACTTTCTCTACTTTATCTGAATATTCAGGATAATCAACTTTAGCCAAGTGTTCATGTAGAACCTGACTTCGGAACTGTTGCTCCTCGTTAGGAAACATATTCCCGTCTCCACAAAAACTCACTAATTTATGCTCTTCATTAAACTCTTCAAAATCAATTACATAAGTACCCTTGTGATATTTTTTCACTGAGTCTTGATAGCTAACTAATTCTACTGAAGTCACGCCTGCGACTGAAATTTCATTCACTGACACCGTACTCACAACGTCTTTGAATTTCTCGGTTCCCTCAACAACGCACACTTGAGAAGGAAACTTTTTCTCTTTCAGCGACACTTTAACCAATGTAGGAACTCGCGGTTGCAATTCAACATCTTCCAACAAAAATCCTTTGAAAGATCTTTGCGGAATATCTTCACTCTCTAATGAATGTGTTACACATGTCTCAGACTGTGTCTTAAGTTTCTCACAAGTTTTTTTCCTGTGTATATATGGAACAAAACAACCTGACTCACCTATTGTAATCCCCTGAACTCCCGTAAGAATGTTGATGTTATGTCGCATACAAGAAGGGTGTCCTAGCAAAACCATTTCACCTAAGGCTAATCCTTCTATGACCAAAAATGATTCTACTATTGTCTTTCCACCGATACAAAGCGTAAGAAATGACGAACCTAAAATATTCAGTTTCCTCGCTTGTACATCACACACTGTCTCACTAGAAGGGACTAATTTGCACTCTGGAAACCTCGAGTGAAAAAGGTCAGCATTTACTAAGTTAACTGAGCTACCAGAATCAATGAAAATAGAAATTTCATTGCCATTAGAGAATCCACGTACAATCGGCCTAGGTTCTAGTGACTCTACGACCTGATTAGTCATTATCCTGTGTCTGTTTTCGAACTTATCTTGTGAAAATTCTGCTGTTCCTTTGTGTATCTAGAACTTGCATCATGTGGAATTCTCCTGTCATATCTAGAAAAACCTCCCGGGACTTCCTGAATAATCTCTACTCTTTGTGGCTGGGCAAAATCTCCATCCATGATCTGAAGATTTGCAAACTGAACAATATCTCACTCTGCAATTTGATTTACTATGGCCTATTTTATCACAATTAAAACAACGTATCGTTGTGACTGATCTCTCTGGAATTTTCTTCGATTCTACTCGTGCACATGTCTTCGCTGTTGCATCATTTCCCGAATGCGAGCGACTATCATTATTCTGTGGTTTGGAAACCGCAGCTGACATCTTGCACCTCCCTGTACAAAACTACTGTCCAGTGTCGGGCATTTTGCTAGATTTTTGTTAATCTGTGCAAACAAAAAGGATTCGTCTGTATCCTGATCAATTCTCTTATCAAAACTATCTACAATTACATCTGGGACCGACGTTAAAAGGCAAGCAAAGTGTAACAATCTTTCAAAATTATCTAAGGAGATATTATTTCCAGTTACCCATGGAGAACCTGTTATAGATTTCTTTAACTCAACTACTGCATCAAATAAATTCGCACTGTATGTGACTAGTGAATCATTGCCCTTCTTTATTTTGAGAAACTCTCGCAAATTCGAACTGCGCATTCACGTTGAACTCCGCCATAAGTAGCTCGTAGAAATTTCTGCAGTTCATTCCAAGTTTTACACCTTCTGAACCCGAAACTGCGTGCTCGTTTCCCAATATCTCCTTTATCTAAATCCAGAAATGATTTAGCCTCTGTTAAAGCTTCAGCGCCATTCGTAATTTTCTTGGAATTCAGATAATTGTTCACTGACTCAATGAAAGTTTCTATATTTTGGGTTAGCTTTCCGTCAACTAGCCCTTTAAAATTTGTAATTCCCGCGCTAATGTTCGTCACTTTATGCACCACAATTGATTGGGATGTGCTTGCTGCATCGTCCGGCATTTTGTGAGTAATCACACGCCCTGAGCGTAACAACATAAAAAAGAAACCAAAAAGAACACTAGAGAAAGGCACAAGTTACCCCCTCTAAAAGAAGAACAGAAAACGGCGTTCTGCGCAACTTACGAGAATGGGGTACTTACCAATTTTGAAACAGAAAACGAAGTACCTATCTCTCAACAGAGCTGTGTGCAGCCTGTGACGTCACCTACTCGACGGCGAAGCAAAAAAAGACACCCAGCGCGTTTCTAGTTGAATCATCACTTTGCGTAATTAACTCACAATCGCCACTATTCACACTTATTTGGGTATTTTGTTAACCCCAAAATTGCTCTAGAGATCATCCAGATCTATTTCACAACTCCCCACTCCCAGTACTCGAATAGAAACGGAAAAAAAGAGGAAAGGTTCCCGCATTTCACACGTAATCACGACTTACTCAGTCATTCAACACTGACCCGTCGCCTTAGCTCTTAGGTGAAGTCGCCTATGCCTTGGGCATCAACGTTACCAATTAGTCTATTAGCAATCTCCCTCTTTCGCCATCATTAAAGACATTAAAATCATGCTGCCACCATTTAAAATCAAAAGACACCCGCTGCCGCCATTTCATTCAGACACGGCTGCCACCATTTAATTCATTCTGACACCGCTGCCAACATTTATATTCTGTAACGAGGACAGAATTAACACCCTTTTGAAGGTGTACGTAACGTGCTCCAACGATCTTTAATCATGAAACGGAGGCGTATGAACGTTCGCTCACGGCAACACTTACATCTATTTTTCTCCTCTTTCTCTCTCTCTCTCTCTCTTTCTCTCTCTCTCTCTCTCTCTCTCTCTCTTTCTCTCACCGTGTATCACCTCTCTCTCTCTCTCTGTGTATCGCCTCTCTCTCTCTCTCTCATCGTTTTCCGAAGTTCACCCACCCGAATCGCACTCATTCTCACCAAATCAATTAAATGGACCATTTAAAGAAACGCAATAGTTTCTACAAAATAGGTTTATTATTCAAATAACCCAACAAGAAATGAATAAAACAAAGCAAAGATTAAAATGCATAATAAATGAAATATCGAGTTAGATAACTAAACTCTGAACTGCAAAACACTTCTGATTAAAGAAGTCTCACTATGGCTAATAGCCTGAAAATATCCAAACTCACATACTCCCCAAATCAATAATTAGTCATGTCAAAACCAGTCTACCACATGTTATTCGAACCAGTCCACTGTCCACCGACATCTGTCCACAGACATCTGTCGGAAGAATCAAACATGATAGAAAACTCCCAAAAATATATGAAATGCAAAACACAATAATGGAAAGTGTAAAATGCATAGCCAAGATATGGCAAACGTAACATGACAAAACAATAATATAAAAGGTATGAATATTCATATTAAATCTCCCACACCAGTTCAAAAGTTCATAATGATTAGAAAATCATGGTAAAAAATCACAAGTTCAATTTTCTCCCATAAAAACAGAGATTTCAAACTCTACCTTATCTGCCGATTTAAAGCCTGGATCCTCTCCAAAGCTACGTCTAGACAACTGCAGTTCTATCACGTTAATGAACGATCAAACTCACTTTTAGGGCAGATTTTGGCACAATCTAGATCAAATTAACGCACGTACTCACGAATATACATAACACTTCGGAAGATCACCTGACTGGCAATATTGCTGAGGAATCAAACCATTTGCTGAACACAAAGATTTTACCTCGAGTCTCTCGACCTACTTCCATCTGACTCCATAAATTCTTTCATCACATCTTAAAGCATTGAAGCTATGAAATGCATATATGTGTCCTTTAAAACTTGTAGCAGCCATATTTTCTGAAATATATATATATATATATATATATGCAGACACACACACACACACAAGATAAAACGCTCTAAAACGCATATTTAAAGGTACAAGATGAGGTTACCTGTGCGACAGATGAAGAAGCTCTGGGCCTACGTAGGCTGACAAGAGTCTCTCATCCCAGATTCAGCAGTAGGCCACTTAAGCCACTGCTGCGTGCATGTGTGTGTGTGTATTCAAATATATGTGTATATATAATATATATATACACTATTGAACGAAAGACCTGTATTCCTTTTCATACAGGGGATCATTCTTTTGGAGAGGCGATTGGTACCAAACACCAGACGGCCATGGGATATAAGCTCAAGACCTGCATCAGTTCTCACAGATCTAATATGAGCAGCAATGGGTCACGCAGAGACGCGAGAGGGGCCGAGGCTGTGTTGCTATGTATACTTATTCTCTATTTGTGCATTCTATTAAAATGTCATCTGCAGAATCTTATTATTTATTATTATTGCATTTCCTCAGAGTCGGGAGAAACCACATGTATGCCTCTGTACAGAGGTGACCTCGACCTCATAAATAAAACGCGTTTATGATGAATGCCTGGCGTTTCCCGGGTGTCACCTTGAAATGCCTCCACAATGCCAGCTCAGGCTTCCCCAGAGAGAGAGAGAGAGAGAGAGAGAGGAGAGAGAGAGAGAGAGAGAGGTGCGCGTCCAAGTCTCAAACATATATGTACGAAATTTTTCCCTCAATTCTGAAAATATCTGGATGATGATTTGCGAATGAAGAATGATCTATCAGAAGTATACATTGAATCGTTATTTATAATATATTAGATGTTAGTATATGAATACACACACACACACACACACACACAGCTAAGGGTAAGATACATCAATACATGGCACATCAAGCCTAAATATGTACCTCTAATAGCAAGAAATGACAAACCACACATTTTCGTTTCGAAAAAAAGCGATGACATATAAACTCGAAGTACACAAAACAACCCAAAACCAAAGGAAAACGAGAATATCACACAAAGGCAACGAAACCGGGTCAAAACGACGCTCAGGAACGACATAACAAGCCATTGAAGTTAAACGTCTGCAAAGCATTCACTATTACAGCTAGATATACACGTGAATTCAAAGGCTTAAATAAGCGTCCATCCGCTTCTGGGAGATTATGTTTTTTTTTTTTAATGGACAAAGGTGCTTTTACCACACACGACTTCCACTTTATAGAATACACATCTGTAGAATGGACGCAGTTACAGGTTATTCAATCTGTCATGGGCCTTAATAGAAAGTATATATATTCATCTGTATATAATACTAAAACTCTGAAAGGTTTGTTTGTTTGTTTGCACACCGGAAGTTAAACGAGGGTGGTGGTGCCCGTAGACTCTCCCAATCCCCTCCCCAAATTTTTCAACATTAAGTGACCCAACGGGTCACTGGTGGCCTCGTTATATATTAACAAGCATCAATTTTGTTCGTGCGAAAGTAGTTGTATTGATATTCCGCGTTCATAGAGGAAAATTCGTTGGTCCTTTGCCACTCAAATTGGTTCACTGTTTTAATGTCCGCGATTATCTCGGCTGCATTCAGAACTTGAAGCCGACAAAGTGGGGGAAAATATCAATCATTAGAAACGACATTATGGTCCTTTATACATGGCGCACTAAATTGATTTTTACTCTCTCTCTCTCTCTCTCTCTCTCTGGCAGCTGTAACCTATAATACGTACATTTCTCTTCTCTCTCTCTCTCTCTCTCTCTCTCTCTCTCTCTCTCTCTCTCTCTCTCTCTCTCTCTCTCTCAAAACCTGCAACCTGTAACCTATATGTATATTTCTCTTCTGGTAGTACTTTCTCTCTCTCTCTCTCTCTCTCTCTCTCTCTCTCTCTCTCTCTCTCTCTCTCTCTCTCTCTCTCTCTCTCAGCTGAAACCTGTAACCTATATGTATATTTCTCTTCCCGCCATTGAAGTTACCACTGAAAATAACATTAATTACATTGATACGATAATTAACAAAAGCCGCAAATCCCAATTATCCAGGAGGGCCTACCCACTTAATAACAAATAGTCAGAAATGCCGTTTAATGAATTTCACTTATCAATTAACGGAGAGTTCACCAGTTAATTGCAACCAAATTGGATTGGAGGTTAACACGAAAGTCAAAATAAACGCATACTGAAGGGCGTTTCTTATGCATGCCAAAAAAAAGGAAGGATATTTATCGTACGTAGAAAAACTGAAGGATATTTATCGTACATAGAATGTATGTACAAAAAGAATCTTTATAAGGCAAACGAACATACAATATTCATTCTACATACCTAAAGGAGCCCAAAACGGAAGGATATTTATTGTACGAATGGAAAAGGATCATAACGATAAAAATAAACATTTAAAAGGGTATACACATTTCCCCAAGATAAATATACGTCATTTAAGTTCTATAAAAAATAAATAGAAAATTAAAATCCTCAAGATAAATATACGTCATTTAAATTCTATAAAAAATTTAAAAAATTAAAATCCTCAAGATAAATATACGTCATTTAAGTTTTATAAAAAAAAGTTAAATAAAAAAATTAAAATCCTCAAGATAAATATACGTCATTTAAGTTTTATTAGAAAAAAAATCCTGAAGATAAATATGTTATTGAAGTTTCATAAAAAATAAAAAATAAAAATCCTCAAAATAATTATACGTCATTTAAGTTTTATAAGAAAATCTAAAAAAATGCTTAAGATAAATATACGTTATTTAAATTAAAAAAATTAATAAAAAATCCTCAAGATAAATATACGTCATTTAAGTTTTATAAAAGAAATAAAAAAATGCTACAGATAAATATACGTCATTCAAGTTACACAAAAAATAAATGAAAAATAAAAATCCTCAAGATAAATATACGTCATTAAGTTTTATAACAAAAATAAAAATAAATATCCTCAAAATAAATATACGTCATTTTTCACAAAAAAAAAAAAAAAGAACGAAAGAGAAACCTAAAAATAAAACCACTTTCCAGAGGATCAAAGCATCTCTCTTTATTTTTTTTTTAATCCTTTCCTCTTTCTCCTGAAGACTGATATCCTTCCCGCCTGTGGGACTGAAGGAGGATCGGCACTGTGTTGCCCGGAATGGTGCCCTAAGATGGCCAAGGACGCTGAGGACGATTGATGGTGCCATTTAAGTCACCTGGAATGCTTCCCGGAGATGGGAGGCCGATGGGGGTGGGGGGCAGACGCCCAAGACCGCCTGCTTGCATGCCAATGGAAAGACGCCGAATTTCTGAATTTTCACACAACTGTCAAAGGCTGAAAATCGGTTCTGATCTGACCTGTTGCTAGATTCGTATTCCAAAATTTAACATTTTAGAATATTTAACGTCGCCATTAATATCCAAAATTTGGACCAATTGCTAAATTCGCATCCCAAAATTAACACCTCCATGATATCCAAAATTCAGACCTGTTGCTAAATTCGTATTCCAAAATTTAACATTTTGGAAAATTTAACACCCCGCCATTAATATCCAAAATTTGGACCAATTGCTGAATTCGCATCCCAAAATTAACACCTCCATGAATATCCAAAATTCAGACCTGTTGCTAAATTCATATTCCAAAATTAATATTTTTGAAAATTTAACCTCCATGAATATCCAAAATTCGAACTGATGCTAAATTCATATCCTAAAATTAACATTTTCGAACCTCCATAAATATCCAAAATTCGGACCTATTGCTAAATTCATATTCCAAAATTAACATTTTAGAAAATTTAACCTCCATGAATATCCAGAATTCGGACCTATTGCTAAATTCACATCCTAAAATTAACATTTTAGAAAATGTAACCTCAAACAATACTCAAAATTCGGACCTATTGCTAAATTCACATCCCAAAATTAACATTTTAGAAAATCTAACCTCAAACAATATCCAAAATTCGGACCTATTGCCAAATTCATATCCCAAAATTAACATTTTGGGAAACTTAACTTCCATGAATATCCAAAATTCGGACCTATTGCTAAATTCACATCCCAAAAATAACATTTTAGAAAATTTAACCCCCATGAATATCGAATAATAACCGTCGCTCTGTCAAATCAACACGCTTAACATCTCCAAATTTCGGGAGTCATGGTCCAGCTTCACCCATCTATTATTATTATTATTATTATTATTATTTATTATTATTATTATTATTATTATTATTATTATTATTATTATTATTAGAACTATTATTATTATTATTATTATTCAGAAGATGAAACCTATTCATATCAAACAATCCCACCAAAGGGGGCTATGGCTTCAAATTCAAGCTTCCAAAGATTATTATTATTATTATTATTCAGAAGATGAAACCTATTCATATGGAACAAGCCCACCAAAGGGGCCACTGACTTGGAATTCAAGCTTCCAAAGAATATTAAGGTGTTCATTAGGAAGAAGTAAGAGGAGGTAAAGAGAAATACGAAAAAGAAGAGATCCCACTTATTAAAAAAAAGAAAAAATAAATTAATAAATAGATAAACAGACAAAAACGTATCAAAATGCAAGAAGAATAGTATTAGGGTAGTAATGCACTGAACTTCTGAAGTTCCAATTGCACGCTTCCACTCAGATCCATACTCA
>NC_089766.1:46452296-46469796 GCF_040412425.1 Macrobrachium rosenbergii
AGAGAGAGAGAGAGAGAGAGAGAGAGAGAGAGAGAGAGAGAGAGAGAGAGAGAAAGTAATTTTGTGCTGATTCTAGAAGATTCTCAGTCACGTAGGCTTCACCATCGCTCTGATCGGTTTACTGGTAATGCGTAAACTTTGTTTGTGAAGGATTCTATTTGTTTTCCTTACGAAAACGACCTTTATTCATCAGTGTTTGCTCCGTGAGGTGGTTTACTCTCCCTTCTGAGATTGTTTACTTATAAATTATCCAGAGACGGATCGATAAATATGGCGAGAATATATTAATATTTTATCTAGCGAGAGACCCGGGGATTTAGCCTGAAAATTACTGAAAACAAGTAAAAATTGCGCCGAAGTTTCCTCGGCGCAATCGAGTTTTCTGTACAGCGTATAAAGCCGTATGAAACCTTCACCCACGACCCGGTGGTAGCATGTGTTGTTGGCACCTACATCGTTGCCACACGCACGATCATGGCTAACTTTAACCTTAAATAAAATAAAAACTGATGAGGCTAGAGGGCTGCAATTTGGTATGTTTGATGATTGGAGGGTCGATGATCAAAATACCAATTTGCAGACCTCTAGCCTCAGTAGTCTTCAAGATCCGAGGGCGGACAGAAAAAGGGCGGACGGACAGACTATAAATAGCCATCTCCATAATAGTCGTCTTTTGCGGAAAACTAAAAAGCACGAACCTTTCTCAGTACTTGGACGATCCATAAACCGTAACTTCCAGGAAACAAAACAGTATCGAACTCAAAAAGTCACCTGGAGGAAATAGGTAGATACACCGTCATTTTCTTTCTAAACCACCGAAGGGTGAAATAAATCTATAAATACCACCAAGATACTAAGAGAGAGAGAGAGAGAGAGAGAGAGAGAGAGAGAGAGAGAGAGAGAGAGAGAGAGAGATTAAGGATACAGCGTTTCTACTATTCAGAGTACCTGATAAATTCAACAGAATCAATATATATATATATATATATATATATATATATATATATGTATGTATAAATGTATATAATATACACACACATATATATATAAACATATAAAATACAAACCAGTAAAACACCCATAGCAACTATAACAACCAACCAAAACCCAAAAATACAAAAATACAAGGAACCAGAACGCCAAAAATAAAAAAAAAAGTAAGACGAGAAAATTACCATAACAAAAACACAATAAAAGTCAAACGCAAAAAAATATGAGACAACTTCAAGGAGAAGAAGAGATTCCCTTGTCTATTGGAATATAATATACCAGGAGCTGTATTGATCACTTTCTTAGAAGACCGACGGCCTTTTGTTCCTGATATTGTTATTCCAATCCTTACAATTGAAAGTCCGAGAGAGAGAGAGAGAGAGAGAGAGAGAGAGAGAGAGAGAGAGAGGACAGGCTTCAATGTTGTGATGGTTTCCTTGCCAACAGGATTTGTGGGGAATATTATGAGAGAGAGAGAGAGAGAGAGAGAGAGAGAGAGAGAGAGAGAGAGAGAGAGAGAGAGAGAGAGAGACGAAAGCCTTCACTGTTATCGTAATTCCTTTGCCAAAAGGATTTATGGTCCAGATTACGATGAGAGAGAGAGAGAGAGAGAGAGAGAGAGAGAGAGAGAGAGAGAGAGAGAGAGAGAGAGAGAATATTAAATTAAGCCCACCGAAAAAGCAAAGTACCACAGTAGCAATCCCCCCAACTTCCCTGAAGCAACACAATCCTTTGGCATCTGAGACAATCAGCGTGATTCCCCGGAAGGAAGAGATAAAAGAATCTAAAGGAGAGAGAGAGAGAGAGAGAGAGAGAGAGAGAGAGAGAGAGAGAGAGAGAGAGAGAGAGAGAGAGAGAAAGGCACATTTCCCGTTCGTCATCTAAGGTAAACAAACTGGTACATAGTGGCAAGAAGGGAAAGAAGTTGGGATCTAAGAAGAGTCGATAGGAGACTCAGCGAATAGGCCGAGAAGAATGAGAGAGAGAGAGAGAGAGAGAGAGAGAGAGAGAGAGAGAGAGAGAGAGAGACCTTGGGTGTGGGGGGTGGGGTTTATAAACCCCCCCCTTAAGAGGCTAGTGGATAGAACGCCACCCAGTTTGAAGTTGCTTTTCTCATATGAATGGAAGACGCATCACTCCGGTGTCCAATAGTTTTTTTTCTTTTTCCCCTTTTTTTTTGTTAAAGGGATGCATGTGATAGAAGAGAGACTAAAGTAAAAGAAAGGGGACCCTTTTTTTTTAAGGGGGTGGAGGAAGGGGGGGGGGTCCAGGGACATTCGGGAGAAGGATGTAGAGTGAGAAATGTGATATTTAAGAGCGGAAGAAAGACGCGGATGTTTGGAGATGCGCTGTTGGGATGTGAGGTTATTTGTATGGTTTATGTGTGTGCAGTGAATGGATAGAGCACGCACGCGCGCGCACGCGCACACACACACACACACACACACACATATATATATATATAAACTTCAGAAAGATTTCAACATCCTATATAAGCAAAAAGATGTTAAAAAACTAAAATTTTATAAAAATCAATCCCCTTTCAACAACATATGAACTTATCAGAAAACCTTTTAATAAATAAGAACAAATATTTGCTAGGGCGTTGCAGAAAAGTTTAAAAAATATTCCCTTCATTTCCGAACTAGCTGTCTAACTTCTCAAACTCTGCATCACTCCAGTTTTCAACTCTCGTTTAAGAATAAATCTTAACAGCGTTGATAAATGTGATTCAGTGGTCTGTTTAAATTGTTTAATAATAATAATAATAATAATAATAATATAATAATAATAATAATAATAATAATAATAATAATAATAATAATTATTATTATTATTATTATTATTATTATTATTATTATTATTATTATTATTATTATTATTATTATTCAGAAGATGAAACCCTACTCACATGGAACAAGCCCATCAAAGGGGCCACTGACTTGAAATTCTGAAGCTTCCAAAGAATATTAAGCTGTTCATTAGGAAGAAGTAAGAGGAAGTAAAGTGAAATACAGAAAGAAATTATCCCACTTAGCAATAAATTAATAAATAGACATAGTTAAAAAATATAATAATACCCAATAAAATTCGACATGATAATTCCAAACCACAGAAGTGAGCCTGAACTTGGGGTAGACAGCGTAAGTAAAAGTATTATGAATATACAAAATAAAAAAAAAAATTATGATAAAAATTCTTCTTCCCTTCACGTTATCCTTATTATTATCATCATTCTGCCTTTTAACCGGACAGGCGAGTGGCATCTCAAGCCTCATTGTGACCGCCCTACATAAGCCTTTCGAGAGAGCCCACGTAACCTTTCCCTAATTGAAACAAACTCAAGTGGTCTATACTTCTTTTAAGGGGAAGACCTACTAAAGAGTTTTGTCAATGGATACTGGAATAACTTTCTTACCAAGTGCTTTATTAAAAAAAGGTATTATTTAACATGAGAAACCACGAAAATCTTTCTCTCTCTCTCTCTCTCTCTCTCTCTCTCTCTCTCTCTCTCTCTCTCTCTCTCTCTCTCTCTCTCTCGTGGCCTTCCTTTTTATTTATTAGTTTGTTAGTCGAGATTATTTTAATTAACAATGAGGTAAATATATAATAATAATAATAATAATAATAATAATAATAATAATAATAATAATAATAATAATAATAACAGACCAGTCTTTGCACAGACAGCTATAATGACAGACATTAGAAAAGAGTGCCTGGACGGTGTAAATAAATGAAAAACCAACGTAAATATGAGTTATATATATATATATATATATATATATATATATATATATATATATATATATATATATATATATATATATATATATATATATATATATATATATATATATATATATATATATATATATATTACGAAAAAGTGGGAAAACAAAAATAAATATGACCAAAACGTACGAAGATTACAATAAATATGACCATATGGTAACAAAAGGAACAAACGAATAAAAAACAGGCTAATTACGGCCGCCAAAAGTGACGGTTTCGACGTAGACCAACTCACACCCAGCCCCCCCGCCCCAAAAAAAAAAATAAGAACAAAACTTAAAGGAATGAAAAGGACTCGTAACGAGGATAAGGAGTGAAGAGGGAGGAGTGAGGAGTGATGAGTGAGGAGGAAGGAGTAAGAAGGGAGACGGGAGGAGTGAGGAAGGAGTAGTGAGTGAGGAGTGAGGAGTGAGAAGGGAAAAGTTAGGAAGGAGGAATGTCGAGTGAGAAGGGAGGAGTGAGGAGGTAGGCGTGAGGAGTGAGGAGTGAGGAGTACTTCTTCTTCTTCTTCTTCTTCCCCTCCCTCGGTCAGCCACTTGACGCCCCCCGGGGAGGGAAGAAGGCCTATAAAAGAACACCTGAGGCAACAGAGGTATTGGAGAGGACACTCCCTTCTCCAGCAAACTGGAAACCACTGACGATGCATTCCCATAGCAACAAACTGGACACAAACACAAACACGAACAAACACCAAAAAAAAAAAAAAAAAAAGAATTCACGACAGGATACTACAACATAACAATAATAACAATAATTCCTACTAAGAAGATTTCACCGGTGCAATCCTTCAAAAAAAAAACACACACATGTTGTGTGCGCAATCTCCCATTATATTCCTCGGAGGAAATGACACAAAGACCGGCCAAAGGCGATCTCCGGGGGGGCCCCGATCGCCGGGGTATTTTCCAACGGTCATGTTCTCAGATTGAGAACGAGCATTCGGACAAAGCCACCAATAGGAGACCGGTATTTCGATTTTTCTCTATTTTTTTTTTTTTTTACCAATTCCCGGAGGACTGGTGGGGAGTCTAAAAATATATACAATGTGTCTTGAAGGTTGTCTTGTATATGTATAGACATCTCTCTCTCTCTCTCTCTCTCTCTCTCTCTCTCTCTCTCTCTCTCTCTCTCTCTCTCTCTCTCTCTCTATATATATATATATATATATATATATATATATATATATATATATATATATATATATACCCACTATGTTCCTTTGTATATAAAGAAGCTTTATATATTCTTTTTTAGTTTTCTGTGAAAAGAAATCTATTGAGATAGCTATTTGTCTGTCCGTCCGCACTTTATGCTGTCCGCACTTTTCCTGTCCGTCCTCAGATCTTAAAAAACCACTGAGGCTAGAGGGCTGCAAATTGGCATGTTGACCATCCACCCTCCAATCATCAACCATACCAAATTGCAGCCCTCTAGCCTCAGTAGTTTTTATTATCTTCAAAGTTCAAAGCTAGCCATGATCGTGCATCTGGCAACGCTACAGGACAGACCACCACCGGGCCGTGGTACCTCACTACCTCGTAAGTGCATTTTTTCCCAGTCTCCCCATTCAAGATTTCCTTTTGCATTCACACGTCTTTTAATGCATTCTCACGCGCGATAATGCACGAGCGTGCTTGCGAGGTAACCGCGAAATAAAAGGTATTCTGTAAATGGGAGACGATAATTTCATTCAATGAAATATACGCCGTAAGATTTTTTTTTTTTTGAAATGGTGCATTTAATACAATCATTGGCTTATTCCAAGTCCCAGCGATGATGATAAAGGCGATTATGTGCTTGCAGCAAGCAAGCAGATGCAGATGGAGAGGAAATTGGCCCTGAAAGCAGGATTATCTTACTGGAATAAGGTGGGAGTATGGATGTGTGCATGCATATATATAGATATATATATATATATATATATATATATATATATATATATATATATATATATATATATATATATATATATATATATATATATATATATATATATATATATATATATATATATATATATATATATATATATATATACACAATTTTGTATATATATATTATATTACACATAAAATATATATTACATATATGAAATATGTATATATATATGTATATATATGTATATGTATATATGTGTGTGTGCGTGTGTAGGTATGCATATAATAATAATAATCATCATCATCACCATAATAATCATTATAATCATATTCTTCTTCATATTAATTATGGAACGAGATATAAATGGGCGCCTTTTCACCAGCAATATTTTTTTTTCTCCAAACCTGATCTGTTGATTCGAATCTACAAAAGAAATTCAATTAGGTCGAGTGTATTCACCCAGAACCCTGTTCTTGACATGTAAGACAAACAGAGAGAGAGAGAGAGAGAGAGAGAGAGAGAGAGAGAGAGAGAGAGAGAGAGAGAGAAGTTAAATGAATTTTCCCATATCCAAAAATTCCATTATGGAAAATGTGGTGGAAATAATATCATTATTATTATTATTATTATTATTATTATTATTATTATTATTATTATTATTATTATTATTATTATTATTATTATTATTATTATTATTATTATTATTGTCAAAATATTGACGTGGAAGAAAAAGAATTATACGAAAGATCGAGAAGACTCAACATAAAATTAACTTAAGTTATGCAGCCATCCTATTATTATTATTATTATTATTATTATTATTATTATTATTATTATTATTATTATTATTATTATTATTATTATTATTACCAAGTGAAAAAAGTCAGGTTATACTTTAAGCAAAATCCCAAAAAACACAATGCCTAGAAATATATATATGTATATATATAAAAATCTATATAATATATATATGTGAGTGTATATGCATATGTATATGTATATATATGCATATGTATATGTATATATATACATATATATATGTATATGTATGTATAAATATATATACACGAGTTCTTCAAGAAAAACAAAGTAAACATAAGAAAATAACGATAAGAAATAAATAAACGCAAACCTCATTCAGAAGGAAATCAAGGCCAAATATTCTACACTTCAGAATATAATTATAACCTCCATCAAAATGACATAACACGTCTATTTACAATGAGAATGAAATGCCTGTCCCACTTCTTCCTCCTTTCTTGTTCACTTCCATATGAATAAGATTCTTCATCCTCTGAATAATAATAATAATAATAATAATAATAATAATAATAATAATAATAATAATAATAATAATAATATACAGTATAAGCGTGGAAGTCTAGTTTCTTCTGCTCGTTAGGGACAGCACTACTCAGAAATTAAGCGAAATATGAAATAAATACGAACATAAATCAGTAACTAACAAATACGTTTAGCGACCCCCGATAAACATGTAGGATTGATCATTATAAAATAAAAAGTAAAAATTGCGCCGAAGTTTCTTCGGCGCAATCGAGTTTTCTGTACGGTGGATAATCAAAGCCACCGAAAATAGATCTATCATTCGGTGGTCTCGGTAAGATGCTGTATGAGCCGCGGCCCATGAAACTTTAACCACGGGCCGGTGCTGGCCTGTCCTATAGCGCTACCAGACGCACGATCATGGCTAACTTTAACCTTAAATAAAATAAAAACTGCCGAGGCTAGAGGGCTGCAATTTGGTATGTTCGATGACTGGAGGGTGGATGACCGACATGCCAATTTGCAGCCCTCTAACCCCAGTAGTTTTTAAGTCCTGGGGGCGGACAGAAAAAAAAAAAGTCCGGACGGACAGACAAATTAGCCATCTCATAATAATTTTCTTTTACAGAAAAAAACGATAATTTTGCTTCCATTTCCTCATTATATGGAATCTTGAAATATGTGATATTTCAGTTTTATTAAACGCATTACTCGTGTGCTTAACTGATTGGATGCAATCGAAACGAGCTGCGTTGAAACCATTACAAACTACTGAAAATATCTTCTTTGATGGCAAAAACGATCACCGCGGAATACTTATAAATCTATAAGGAATCACAAGTAACTTACTGATAACAAAACTCCGTCAGATTGTTCGATAAATTCCAAACCTTCGTGACATCGTAAGATGACAATTCCATAATTACGGGATTAAAATTCTCGGCATCAGGAATTGGCAATTACAGAAGTCAGATCTAAAGGAATTGGGATGAAAATAATCCCATCATTCCGTTATTCAAATATTATATTATATATGAAACTCAAACGGCTTCCGAATAACTCTTTAAGGATCGATTTGACAAGCAGCTAAACCACCCGTGACCCGTCGGGTCATTTAATGCTGTAAATTTGGGGAGGAGAGGAATGGGAGGGGATGGGAGGGCGGGGGGGGGGAAGGGAGGGAGAGGGGATGGAATGGGAGGGGAAGGGGAGGAGATGGAATGGGAGGAAGGGGATGGAATGGGGAGGGATTGAATGGGAGGGGAAGGGAGGAGAATGGAAAGGGGAGAGGGATGGAAGGGGAAGGGGAAAGGAGGAGAGGGGGAGGGTGAAAGGAGGGAGAAGGGAGAGGGAAAGGGAGGGAAGTGGGTAAGGGAGGGAGGGAGTGAGAAGGGAGGGATGGGAGGTGGAAGGGAGGGGAGGGGAGGGGGAGGGTAGGGGAGGGAGATGGGTGAAGGGGAACGGGAAGGTAGGGGAAAGGGAGTATAAGATGAGGGGAGGGGAAAGGGAGAGGAGAGGGGATGGGAGGGGGAGAGGGAAGAGAGGGGGAAGGGGAGTGGGAGAGGAGGGGAGGGGAAGGGGATTGTGGGGGAGGGGAAAGGAGGGGTGGAAGGGTAGGGGGGGGAAGGATAGTAGTAGGGGAGGGGAAGTGGAGGGGAGGGGTGAAGGGGATGGGTGAAGGTGAGTGGGAGAGGAGGGGAGAGGAAAGGGGAAGGGGAAGGGAAGGGAGGGTAAGGAAGAAGGGGTTAGGGAAAGTCTACGGGCAGCCCCAGCCCCATTTAACTTCCGGCGTGCAAACAAACAAACAAACCTTTCAGAGTTTTAGCACTATAAGATAGACAAGCAAAATAACACTATCATACCTATTGGAATTTCCTTATACCATCACAATACATCACAATTATTCATCAGCATATTCACGTTCTGGGGCAGCGATTGTTTAAAAGAAAGCAATTATCTGTCATCGCAATAACTGTTTTCTTGCACAGTAATTATTGTTTGCTTGCATAATCAACTTCAGAAGCTCAAGCGAAGATGCAATGCATTACTACCCTAATACTATTCTTCTTGCAGTTTGATGTTTTTTTTTATCTATTTGTCTATTTATTAATTTATTATTTTCTTTTTTATTAAGTGGGATCTCTTCTTTCTGTATTTCCCTTTACTTCCTCTTACTTCTTCCTAATGAACACCTTCATATTCTTTGGAAGCTTCAATTTCAAGTCAATGGCCCCTGTAGTGGGCTTGTTCCATATGAATAGGGTTCATCTTCTGAATAATAATAATAATAATAATAATAATAATAATAATAATAATAATAATAATAATAATAATAATAATAATAATAATAATAATAATAATAAATAGCCACGGCATACAGCAATGCTCTACATGGCTAATTACCCTAACACTGCTTGAAATTAAAGCAAACGATGTTTACTTTACAAAGTATCATACTATCTATCTATCTATCTATCTATCTATATATATATATATATATATATATATATATATATATATATATATAAATCATACATTTTATGCATATCAAAAATTAAAATTTTTCTATTTATTTTTATTTTCGTTTCACAAAAGTAATAAATAAATTTGCTATTTTATGTCACAAGAATAATCAAAAGCTATATGGCGAGAGAGAGAGAGAGAGAGAGAGAGAGAGAGAGAGAGAGAGAGAGAGAGAGAGAGAGAGAGAGAGAGAGAGCATGCAATCACGAAATAAAAGAATCAACGTTGTGACTGAGTGATTGCATGACTGATTTCTATTAATCTGCGTCGCAACGGTTGTGTCACACACCGGGATCAATATTCTTGTATGAATGAGAGAGAAATTCGACCTGCTCGTTCCATGAGAGAGAGAGAGAGAGAGAGAGAGAGAGAGAGAGAGAGAGAGAGAGAGAGAGAGAGAGAGAGAGAGTACCAATGCTATCACAAGCAATGTCTTTATAAAATGAGAGAGAGAGAGAGAGAGAGAGAGAGAGAGAGAGAGAGAGAGAGAGAGAGAGAGAGAGTCAACGTACAAATCGTATTTCCGATTCAGCCAGCGTATGAAGCGGGAATACCCACTTCACAATAAAAGTCGTATTTGCGACCCTCCTCCGTCAGAAAGCAACGGCTCGGAACAGAATGGGAACGCATTCAGAATAAATGTGCCAACAGAACAAGAAGAAGAAGAGGAGGAGGAGGAGGAGGAGGAGGAGGAGGAGGAGGAGGAGGAGGAGGAGGAGGAGGAGGAGGAAGAAGAATCAGGTAAAACATTTGTGAATAAATTGGCAGACATTTTTCACTTTGTACTCAATGAACTCGGCAGGAAATGTCAATATTCATACTTCTTCGGCGCAATCGAGTTTTCTGTACGGCCGCTACAGCGTAAATAATCAAGGCCACCGAAGACAGATCTATCTTTCGGTGGTCTCGGTATAATGCTGTATGAGCCGCGGCCCATGAAACTTTAACCACTGTCTTTTAGTGGCCTGTTCTATATCGTTGTCAGATGCACGATTATGGCTAAATTTAACCTTAAATAAAATAAAGGCTACTGAGGAGGCTAGAGGGCTGCAATTTGGTATGTTTGATGACTGGAGGGTGGATGATCAACATACCATTTTGCAGCCCTCTAGCCTCAGTAGTTTTTAAGATCTGATGGCGGACAGAAAAGTGCGGACAGAAAAAAGTGCGGACAGAAAAAAGTGCGGACAAAAAAAGTGCGGACAGAAAAAGTGCAGACAGAAAAAAGTGCAGACAGAAAAAAGTGCAGACAGAAAAAAGTGCGGACAAAAAAAGTGCGGACAGAAAAAAGTTCGGACAGAAAAAAGTCCAGACAGAAAAAGTGCGGACAGAAAAAAGTGCGGACAGAAAAAAATGCGGACAGTAAAAGTGCGAACGGACAGACAAACAAAGCCGGCACAATAATTATCTTTCCCAGAAAACTAAAAATGTCCTAAACCGCATGAACCCAGCAATGACATCACAATTTATTAAACGCTGAAAATTACTAATAAACAAAATATACAATAAAACGCAGAATTCAGCCCAAAGTCCAAGCGACGGGACCTATAACGACAACGAGGTCATTCGGCGCTGAAACGCAAACTGACAATATACCACGAACCAACTGTTAGAGAGGGTGGAAAGTGAGATGGAAAAAGAGGAATATGAACGGCAGTACAGTAAAAGAAATAATGGCTACACGAGACCCGATAGACCAACCAAATCTCTGAGGACCACGACGCAAGGAAAGAAGGAAGGAAGGAAGGAAGGAAGGAAGAAAGGAAGAGAAAATCAAGATGATAAACGACAGTAGTGTGAGAAAAACGAATGAAATTGGAGTGAAAAAATAATAATAAATCCAAGGGAATATCGAAAGTGATAATAGCCAACGTGATAGATGAGAACGAGGATATGGGATGATTAGGGAAAGGAAGGAGGTATGATGTATGGGGGAAGTGGGGAATATGAGAGGAGGAGGAGGAGGAGGAGGAGGAAGGGAGAATAAGAGAGGAGAAGAAGGGGGAGGGGGGAAAGATATATCTATCTAAATGAAGAAAGACGAATTCGTAGAGTTCTGATAAACTGGGAATAAGAAGTGGGAGGTAGAGAGAGAGACGAGGATCTGAAAATAGATTTTAGAAGAAGGGGAAGGAAAAGAGAGATAAGAATCTAGAAATAGGATTCCGGAGAAGGAAAAATAAGACATAATAAATAATAAGAGAGACCATTTATAATTGTATCCAAAAAATGTAGAAATATCAGCAATGAAAAAATCAAACATTAATCCCTAAATTTGCATAAAAATGGGTACCACACCTAGAAATCAAAATCTATAATAATAATAATAATAATAATAATAATAATAATAATAATAATAATAATAATAATAATAATAAACAGTGTAAAAGATACATTCACGTCAACTAACGCATGAGTAAATTAGACCAATTACCAGAGATTATAAAAATTTCAAATAACCTCCACCAAAAAAAAAAAAAAAAAAATCACTAATTAACCCATTGGGACGATTTTTTTTTTTTTTTTCACCGCTTCGTTTCTTTCATCACGCTTCGAGATGAGAGTCAGAGTGAGATTTAGGAGTTGCTAATGTGAGGTGTTTTTTTTTATGTCGCACTTTTCTAAAGGGAAATGAAAGGTTAAAAAAATAAAAAGGAAATGAAGGTAACAAAATAAAAAATAAAAAGGAAATGAAAATTAAATAAAAATAGAAAGGAAATGAAAGTAACAAAATAAAAAAGAAAAAGGAAATGAAAGTAACAAAATAAAAAATAAAAAGGAAGTGAAAGTAACAAAATATAAAAAAAGGAAATGAAAATAACAAAATAAAAAATAAAAAGGAAATGAAAGTAAAAAATAAAAAGGAAATGAAGAAAAAAATAAACGTTTTGCGAGAGTTCGGAAGATGAAAAAGAAAAATAAAATAAAGGTGTTTCACTTTTTCCTCTAATTTCAAAAGGGAAATGAAAGGTTGAAAAATAAAAAAAAGGAAATGAAAGTAAAAATATAAAAAGGAAGTGTAAAAAAATAATAAAAGGAAATGAAATTTTAAAAAATAAAAAATAAAGAGGAAATTAAAGTACAAAAATATAAAATAAAAATGAAACGTAAAAAACAATAAAACATAAAAGGGAAATGAAAGTAAAAAACAAAATAAAAAAAAGGAAATGAAAAAAAAATAAAAGTTTTGCGCGATTTCGAAGGATGAAGAAGAAAAATAAAGAAAGGAATGTTTCACTTTTTCCCGCTCATTCTGTTTTTGCATTCAAGATTTATATTTTAAATTTTTTATTATTTTTCCTAAAGTATGCGTGAACGAGTTTGAAAGATAAAATAGGCGAGGGAATGTTGAAAGTTCTAATCTTTTTTTATGTTCTTTTAGTTTTCATATTTGAATGTTCCCTTTTAGAGCTGAGAGAATGGAGTTAAAAATGACAAGGAAATATTTTAGGTGTATATTATACCTTTATCTGCCATTAATGTCAAAATCAGAACTGTCAGTTTAGAGCATAAGAAACAATCTAGTTTTCTGTACAGCCGCTACAGCGAAAATAGATCTATCTTTCGGTGGTCTCAGTATAATGCTGCATAACCCGCGGCCCATTTAACTTTAACCACGGCCTGGTGGTGGCCTGGCCTATATCGTTGCCAGAAGCACGACTACGGCTAACTTTATAACCTTAAATAAAATGAAAACTACTGAGGCTAGAGGGCTGCAATTTGGTACGTTTGATGATCGGAGGGTGGATGACCAACATACCAATTTGCAGCCCTCTAGCCTCAGTAGTTTTTAAGA
Source organism: Macrobrachium rosenbergii (assembly GCF_040412425.1). Classification (NCBI taxonomy): domain Eukaryota; kingdom Metazoa; phylum Arthropoda; class Malacostraca; order Decapoda; family Palaemonidae; genus Macrobrachium; species Macrobrachium rosenbergii. Next base: position 46,465,564 of record NC_089766.1, read on the forward strand.
TCTGACAAAAAGCCATCTCAATAGTTTTCTTTTACAGAAAACTAAAATGAGATACTTTAGAACCAATATTTCTTTGGGGTTCGTTATCTTTATGATATTTACAGTCTTTTGTTTAAGTTTTTACGGTCATCCCCAAAGGTCTGGTACTAAACACGCCGCAAAGGTCGGTACATACCGAATTCAAACCCACGAGGGGAGTCAATATCTAGGAAAGCTCCGAATCCACGCATAAGAAATATTTGTATCCCTTATTTTTTCATATCCTGCAGACATTATGATAAAGACTACTTACATAAAAGTACAATAATCAAGGGATCAAGAGTAACGTAAGCAAGTGGAACGTTCGGTACGAAGCTCGCAAGCAATTCTTTTAACAGCTGAAAGAGCAAGTCGCGGCATTTGCGGCGCAGGAAGAACCCAAAAGATGAGAAATGTGGGGACACGAAGATCTTGCCAAAAGATTAGCACGGCTGCAAGATTCCTTCACGCAGGTGACAGAAAGAATCACGGCGTTTCAGATGCTGGGGTCATGTGAAAGGAATGGAGGAGGATAGGATAGTTAAAAAAAGAAAGTGTGGAATGGGATAGAATGTAAGAGTTTAGGCCAAAGACTGCGGTAACTAAGGTCATTCAGCGCTGAAACGGAAACTGACATTAAGAAGGTTTTGAAAGGTGTAACAGGAGGATGGAAGAAAGATTATGAACGGAGGTACAGTAAAATGAAATGAAAGGGGTTGCAGCAGCTAGGGGCCTAAAAAAGGAACGCTGCAAAGACCCTTTAGTAATGCCTACAGTGCGCCAAATGAGGCGCACCGTGGGGAAAGCATTTGCAAAACTTCTCAAGCTTATGAAAAGTCCTTGAACGCGCTCCCCAGATTGACAAAATAAAACCGCTTTCACTTTTAGGGGAATTTAGCTGAATGAACGAGCCGAGGCGGGACTGCTGGGGTACCGCAGGGGGATCGCTTGATCCCGGACTAATCTGGCTTGATCGTGTTCCTCACCTGTTGGGCCACCTGGGGTTGGGCCACCTGGGAGCCTCATTTGTGAAAACCGCAAGACGCCCCCGAAGATCTATTTCTAGGTAATGGACGACGCTTGTTATTTTAGACGTTCCGACTCTCTCTCGTGAGTTCCTGGTATTCTCTCGTTAGCGCGACTCGATTCTTGTTATAAAGTGATTCTTGTTGTCACGTGATTGTCATCACATGATTCTTGCTATCCCGTGATTCTTGTGATTCCTGTTATCGCGTGATTCTTATCACGCGATTCTTTTTAACCTTGGAGTTAACCAACGCTCAAACCCGTCCGAAATAAGAACTTCGCACAAAACAGAACCAATGGTGACCACAAGATTATTCAGACCTGCTCCAATACGCAGCCTCTGTCAAAAAAGCTCAGGAAACATAGTTTTCATTTAAAATTCTGTTTGAGAAAGCGTGTGTGGGTGTGTGTGTGTATGTAAACAATACACACACACACACACACACACACAATGATTTTATCCTATAAATAAACGTTGAATGATCCAAGGATATTGAGCTGTACATATCTACAAAGTATATTAGAATAAAAATTATACAAATATCCCTAAAACACATCACATCCAAATAAAGTATCATTTACGAACGGAACTCACTCTAAGAAGCGAGAAAGAGGAAGAATAAATAAAATAAAGAAGTAAAGAAGATATCTTAAATGACAAACACCAAAGAACAAGTAAAAAATGCGCCGAAGTTTCTTCGGCGCAATCGAGTTTCCTGCACAGCCTATAATCAAGGCCACCGAAAAGGGATCTATCTTTCGGTGGTCTCGGTGTAAGTGCTGTATGAGCCGCGGCCCATGAAACTTTAACCACGGCCCGGTTGTGGCATGTCCTATATCGTTGCCAGATGCACGGTCCATAACTAACTTTAACCTTAAATAAAATAAAAACCACTGAGGCTGGAGGGCTGCAATTTGGTATGCTTGATGACTGGAGGGTGGATGATCAACATACTAATTTGCAGCCCTCTAGCCTATGTAGTTTTTAGGATCTGAGGGCGGACAGAAAAAGTGTGGACACACAAATAGTCATCTCCATAATAGTTTTCTTTTACAGAAAACTAAAAGTTGACTAAAATACAGAAAAAAATGTCTATAAATAAATCCTCCGAGACATTTACCTGTAATGGCCCAGCCTCTGCCAAAACACATAAATCGGACCCCCTCCGCAGAATTTGCATAATTACTCAGGTGCTTATTGCAGCCGTCGCTAAATATAATCAATAACAGCCGCACAGAAAACCAAGGACTCTCTGTGTGGTATGGAATACAGAGATTAAGCCCAATGCCAAGCGCTGGGCTCTACAAGGTCATTCGGCACTGAGAGGGAAATTGAGAGGAGGTTGGTTTGAAGGTGCAACAGGGGAGGGTGGATAGAGAGATGGAAGAAAGGTAATACGAATGGAGGTGCGGTAAAAGGAATGAAACGGGTCGCAGGTATGGGCCGAAGGAATTTCTGTGTTCCGAAAAAGATATGGAGAGAAAGAGAGAGAGAGAGAGAGAGAGAGAGAGAGAGAGAGAGAGAGAGAGAGAGAGAGAGAGAGAGAGAGAGAGAGAGAGAGTACTGAAGGAATTTTGAATCAACAAGAAAAGAGAAATTTTGAATTGAGAACTGAAAAAGATATGGGAGAGAGAGAGAGAGAGAGAGAGAGAGAGAGAGAGAGAGAGTACTGAAGGAATTTTGAATCAACAACAAAAGAGAAATTCTAAATAGAGAACTGGTATAAGTAAACAAAATATCAAATATATGAAAATGATAAAAAACATACTAATAAATACAAAAATAAATATATATGATAACATTAATAATAATAATAATAATAATAATAATAATAATAATAATAATAATAATAATGAACCAGAAAAGTATCATTACTTTCCTTAAATCTATATCATATTTTCAAGAACATACGAGGTCAAACCTTTTTCTAATTTCCTGGACATTTTTAGTTTTCTGAAAAGAAAACTATTGTGCCGGCTTTGTCTGTCCGCCCTCAGATCTTAAACACTGCCGAGGCTAGAGGGCTGCAAATTGGTATGTTGATCATCCACCCTCCAGTCATCAAACATACCAAATTGCAGCCCTCTAACCTCAGTAGTTTTGATTTCATTTAAGGTCAAACTTAGCCATGATCCTGAGTCTGGCAACGCAACGAGACCACCGAAAGATAGATCTATTTTCGACGGCCTTGAGTATCATACGCTGTACAGACAACTCGACTGCGCCGAAGAAACTTCGGCGCATTTTATACTTGTTTTTTATCGTTGCTGACGAAGCTATAAACTTCTCTCTCTCGTCTCCTGTTGGCAGCCTCACACATTGATAAACCGTTTATTGGAAGGAAGAAATCTGTTTTATGAACGGGTTTTTTTTTCGAGAAAAAAACTATACCCATAAAAAATGGGAAAAATGAATAATGGACTCGGAACAATGCGAGTACAGACACAGTTATGTATGTATGTATGTATGTATGTATGTATGTATGTATGTGTGTGTATATATATATATATATATATATATATATATATATATATATATATATATATATATATATATATATATATATATATATATATATATATATATATATTGACACATGTGCGACTGACAATGGTACTATGAAATTCACACTAAATATATCAAATTTAAAGTCTAATTAATAATATTAAAGAGAGAAAAACAATCAAGCAACCTTGTAGGCAAAACAACGAACCAAACAACACATAACAATAACAAAGCAAAAAAAAAAAAAAAAATAAAACTCCCACGAAACAAGTAACCAAACAAACAGAACATTCCTAATCTCCTTCAACCGTACGATAAAACTCTCCGACTGAATCCTCTTTAAACTTTTTAAAACAAATCGCCTTACGCTGCATTATTCAGCTGCCAATGCTGTACAACAAAATCACAAAACTTTGATGGAAATTCAACTCGCGAAAGGATGAATAAATTCCTAACAAAAAAAATATGTTTTATAATAAATACACTCGAAATTTTCCACGTAAGCAGGATGGGGGGAGGGAACTTTTGAGAGAGAGAGAGAGAGAGAGAGAGAGAGAGAGAGAGAGAGAGAGAGAGAGAGAGAGAGAGAGAGAGAGTCATCAAGTGGGATGGGGTGGGAACTGTGAAAGTGAGGAGAGAGAGAGGAGAGAGAGAGAGAGAGAGAGAGAGAGAGAGAGAGAGAG
>NC_089766.1:46474796-46482296 GCF_040412425.1 Macrobrachium rosenbergii
TATCAGTGCACATCTACTTACAGTCCTCAATTCGCAAAACATTTCAACCTTTGAAAACTGCAACTAAATAAGTGATATATTTTGTGCAACTAAAAACTGCAACTGCAACTAACTAAAAGATATCTTCTGTGCAACAACTACAATTTTGAATCGCCAAACATTAAGTTCACAGGAAGTCAGTCGATAAAATTATTTCACGCGATATTTTAGGTAACAAAATATAAACTAATAAAAACGCTTTCTTCTGTAATGTAATTATAGAAATGACCCATTAATTGCATATAAAATTAACTTAACACCATATTAAATCTAGGTCAAGATCACAGAGAGAGAGAGAGAGAGAGAGAGAGAGAGAGAGAGAGAGAGAGAGAGAGAGAGAGAGAGAGAGAGAATGTAATTTCATTATAAAGTCTAGAACCAGTCTAGGTTAGAGAGAGAGAGAGAGAGAGAGAGAGAGAAATATAATTTCATTTTAAAGTCTAGGATAAGTCTAGGTTAATACATATATATATATATATATATATATAGATAGAGAGAGAGAGAGAGAGAGAGAGAGAGAGAGAGAGAGAGAGAGAGAGAGAGAGAATTTCATTGTAAAGTCTAGAACAAATCTAGGTTAAAATCTGAGAGAGAGAGAGAGAGAGAGAGAGAGAGAGAGAGAGAGAGAGAGAGAGGAGAGGCTTACTAAATATGCAAGGAGGTCAAAGACCCTACTATGTGGGTTGAGGGAGGGGGGAGAGAGATAATGAAGTCATTAATATTAATTACACGACCGAATGAGAGAGAGAGAGAAAGAGAGAGTCACGGTATAAATATGGAGTACTGATAACTACATATGAGAGAGAGAGAGAGAGAGAGAGAGAGAGAGAGAGAGAGAGAGAGAGAGAGTCGGGAGAAATGAGAGAGAGAGAGAGAGAGAGAAGAGCGAGTCGGGTCGGAACAGACTATACGTAAAATGAGAGAGAGAGAGAGAGAGAGAGAGAGAGAGAGAGAGAGAGAGAGAGAGAGAGAGAGAATCACATCAAGATGTCTGACAATAATACACCCAAAAAAAGCAAACGTTTTAGTATTCTACAAAGAGGAAACGTTCGACGTATACAAACGCTAAAACGTCACACACATGGAAACTAGAATAACGTTTGAAACGTTGACCACAAAACCCCCAGATTATTGAGGATCAACGCCGGGGTTCAAGAGACAATCGGATTAGCTAACGAGAATACACCTACTTTGGAAGCATGAGGAATTTGGAGTCTCGAGGATAAGCCCAAGAACAGAGTTTTGAAGTGTTATTATTATTATTATTATTATTATTATTATTATTATTATTATTATTATTATTATTATTATTATTACAAGCCCACCAAAGGGGCCACTGACTTTAAATTCAAGAATCTTCCAAAGATTATTATTATTATTATTATTACTATTATTATTATTATTATTATTATTATTATTATTATTATTATTATTATTATTATTATTATTATTATTATTATTATTATTGCTAATAGATTCACAGTTTCGTGAAAAACAATCTGAGTAATAAAAATCCACAATTATATAGTGAATATATTACTATGTAAAATGAACCATTGTAATATATTTACTATATAATTGTGATTATTATTATTATTATTATTATTATTATTATTATTATTATTATTATTATTATTATTATTATTATTATTATTATTATTATTATTATTATTATTATTTCAGAAGATGTACCCTATTCATATGGAACATGCCCACCAAAGGGGCCACTGACTAGAAATTCCAGAAGCTTCCAAAGAATATTAAGGCGTTCATTAGGAAGAAGTAAGAGGAGGTAAAGGGAAATACAGAAAGAAGAGATCCCACTTATTAGAAAAGATTAACCAATAAATAAAAATGTATTAAAATGCAAGGAGAATAGTATTAGTTATAGGAATGTACAATAAGGCCGTGGTTAAACCCAAGAACATGAAGTTTTAAAGTGTTAGGAAAATTACAAATAAAAAAAATCAAGAAAGCTGAGTTCCTTCAGAAAAATGTGACATTAATTTGAGGAGATTTAAAGAAAATATTATTAAAAAACTGAGGAAGCTGAACCATAAATAGTACAAGGATAAAACTTTCATCACATAGGAATGAAACACAGTAATGTTAGTGAAGTCGTGGGCATAAAAAGCCGCGACCCATGAAACTCTCAGCCAAGACCCGGTGGTGGCCTGTGTTGTTGGCACCCACAGCGCTGCCAGACGCACGATCATGGCTAACTTTAACCTTTAATAAAATCAAAACTACTGAAGCTAGAGGGCTGCAATTTGGTACGAATGATGATTGGATGGTGGATGATAAACATACCAATTTGCAGCCCTCTAGCCTCAGTAGTTTTTAAGATCTGAGGGCGGACGGAAAAAGTGCGGACGGACAGACTATAAATAGTCATCTCCATAATAGTTTTCTTTTACGGAAAACTAAAAAAAAAAAAGGTGTAAGTTGAAAATCTTGATATATCACCATTTCTTACGAATGCAAGACCGTGATGAAGTTATAATTAGGTTCGTTCGAGTTACAACCCGTTAAAACAACGGAGAATATGCATCATCCCGCCAGGGAGGGAGAGAGAGAGAGAGAGAGAGAGAGAGAGAGAGAGAGAGAGAGAGAGAGAGAGAGAGATCACAAGCAGGATGGCGGAATGAACTGTGTGTGTGTGTGTGTGTGTGTGTGTGAGAGAGAGAGAGAGAGAGAGAGAGAGAGAGAGAGAGAGAGAGAGAGAGAGAGAGAGAGAGAGAGAGAGAGATCACAAGCAGGATAAGACAGGGAACTGAGAGAGATGAGGAGGAGGAGGAAGAGAGAGAGAGAGAGAGAGAGAGAGAGAGAGAGAGAGGACAGGGAACTGAGAGAGATGAGGAGGAGGAGGAAGAAAGAGAGAGAGGAAGGAGGGAAGAAGAAGAAGAAGCAGAGGAGAGCAAAGATGCCGAAGGAAGGAACGAAGGAACAGAAAACGTAAAAAAAAAAAAAAGGGAAAGTAGGAAAGAAAACAATCAGGACACACCCTAACATAATCCCCAGGGCGGGGTTGCGCCCTTAATATCGAATGCCGTAATCTATTTGAACATTCTCAAAGACGGAGCCTTCGATTCAATCATCTTGCCTGACTGATTTCCACAAAGCAAAACCTCATCTCTATAATCACTGGTCCTCAACTTTTTTTGACCCATGCATCCTTTCACCATAATGGAATGTCATTCCGGCCCCCCCCCCACCCCCCAAATTGTCTGCCCCAAAAGTTGCATTCCAATTAATATGCATATTATACTAAAAATCCGAGGCACACTACGTTTTGTGGGGTCCTAGAGTCAGTCTGAGCCTGCCAATCTGTGATCACAAGTCCCCCTCTGAAACTCTAAACCTCCCCACAGGGGAATTCCCCCCTGGTTGAGAACCACTGCTCTATACAGTACAATCCAGTGTCTATCTATATATTTGTATTGTGTGTAAAAGGATAATTTGACAAAGCACAATCTAATCTCTATATAGTACAATCAAGTGTCTATTTACATATTTTTTATTGTGTGTAAAAGGATAATGAAGGAAAACTCTTAAAAACTTAGAAAACGAAAGAAAAGAATAAGTAAATAGACGAACAGGAATAATATGTTAAAAAATAAAAATAAGATGAGAAGAATGAATGGGGTCAAACTATATGAAAACCTCCTCCAATTCGGACTAAGTAAGCTTCGTATGGTACGTAACGTCCTTAGTATCAGGACTTAGAATCTCGACCTTCTGTCATGTTACCATCATCCTTATTATTATTATTATTATTATTATTATTATTATTATTATTATTATTATTATTATTACTCAGTAGATGGAACTTATTCACATGGAACAAGTCCACCAAAGGGGCCACTGGCTTGAAATTCAAGATTCCAAAGAATATTAAGGTGTTCATTACGAAGAAGTAAGAGGAAGTAAAGGGAAATACAGAAAGAAGAGACCTCACTTATTAAAAAAAAAATCAATCAATAAATTAATAAATAGATAATAATGCATTAAAACGCAAGAAGAATAGTATTAGGGTAGCAATGCATTGCATCTTCGCTTGAACTTCTGAAGAAGAAGTTCCAACTGCACGACATCCTCAGAAGGGAGGCTATTCCACAGTCCAACGGTGTGAGGAGGAATCAAGGACCTCTGGAACTCTGGAGAAGTTCGGCAGCGAGGCAAAACATTGACTGCATATTGGTGCTAAAAGGTTTGGGTACTCTAGTTACCAAATATTGTAATTATACCTATATTATATAGTAGGGTACCCGAAGTTGTAATTTTAATTTGGTCTAAGCTGAGGACTACGGAAGGTTTCAGTTAATCTCGCATCCCTGTAGGGTATTCCATTACCCAATACGTACAAAGAGGGGAATCGATTATTCTGGAAAGAATATAGGATTTAGGCCGAAGGCCAAGAGCGTTGGGACCTAAGAGGTCATTCAGCCTTGAAACGGAAATCGACAGCGGAAAGGTTTTTAAAACGTGTAACAGGAGTGAAACCTCGCAGTTGCATCATGAAAGAATTATTAAGAAAGAGTGGAAAGGAAGATGGAAGAAAGATATTACGGACGGAGGTACAGTATAAAGAATGAAATGGGTTGCAGCCAAGAGCCTACGGAACGCCGCGACGAACCTCAAGTAATGCCTACCAGTGTACCTAAGTTAAACCTTAGTTTAACCAGACCATTGAGCTGATTAACAACTCTCCTAGGGCTGGCCCGAAGGATTAGATTTATTTTACGTGGCTAAGAACCAATTGGTTACCTAGCAACGGGACCTACAGCTTACTGTGGAATCCGAACCATATTAAACCGAGAAATGAATTTCTATCACCAGAAATAAATTCCTCTAATTAGTCATTGGCTGGCCGGAGATTCGAACTCGGGCCCTGCAGAGTGCTACCCGAGAACGGTACCGACCAGTCCAACGAGGAACTTACCAGTGCACCTGTGTACCGCGTGAGGTTTCAGTGACGGTACTACCACCGCGTGAGGTACAGTGACGGTAGTACTCACATAGGGGATAGATTATTCTGACAAGTGTTTACAATACGCAAAGATAGGACAGAACCGCGTATTCATGCGTAGAGTCTGGAGCAAGAATGACTTAGGTTCGTCAACTGGCGTAACTGTACCTCGACCGCAATTTCTTGAAAACAATATTCTGGGCTTCTTTAGAGGGAAGCGTTCAGCCACTGTGAAGCGTGGATAATGTGCATCCTTATCTTCTTCGCTTAATTAACCCTGTTTGGTTAAAACATTATCCCGTCGCGAGCTCGCTAATGATGACAGGAATTCACAGCATTTATAAACCTGCTTACCTAAGAGTAAGCTAGGAAAGCTAAAGCCTTCGTCTCCACACACACAAAAACACTGCTCTGTCGGAATCCGGATCAGATGTCGTATCGGGGGAAATGAAATTACTAATCTCTTACTAATTGATTTCTTTTTAATAAGTGAGATCTCTTATTTCTGTATTTCCCTTTACTTCCTCTTACTTCTTCCTAATGAACACCTTCATATTCTTTGGAAGCTTCTGGAATTTCGAGTCAGTGGCCCCTTTGGTGGGCTTGTTTCATGTGAATAGGGTGGATCATCTCGAATAATAATAATAATAATAATAATAATAATAATAATAATAATAATAATAATAATAATAATAATAATAATAATAATAATAATCTTTGGAAGCCTGAATTTCAAGTCAGTGGCCCCTTTGGTGGGCTTGTTCCATGCGGATAGGGTTCATCCTCTCGAATACGAATAATAATAATAATAATAATAATAATAATAATAATAATAATAATAATAATAATAATAATTTCTTATTAGGAAAAATAAGCTGATTAATTCATAATATAATGATGAGATCCATGGCATTATCAAGAGATTACTCTGAGAAATTATTTGATAAAAATTAAATGTTTTAAAAAATTTATTTGCCGGCCTTAATTAAAAGATTTATTCGAGATTAAAAGATTTATTATTGTGACTGACTGTTATATTATTAATATCCCGTTTTTGATCTTTAAAAGTCAAGTCTCTCTTTTTAGTTTTCAGTAAAAGAAAACTATTAAAGAGATGACTATTTGTCTGTCCGTCCGCACTTTTTCTGTCAGCCCTCAGATCTTAAAAACTACTGAGGCTAGAGGGCTGCAAATTGGTATGTTGATCATCCACCCTCCAGTCATCAAACGTACCACATTGCAGCCCTCTAGCCTCAGTAGTTTCTATTTAATTTAAGGTTATATTCAGCCACGATCGTGCGTCTGGCAGTGCTACAGGTGCCAACAACACAGGCCATCACCGGGCCGTGGGTGAAAGTGTCATGAGCCGCGGCTGAGAGTTCCATGGGCCGCAAGTGAGAGTTTGATGGGCCGCGGCTGGGAGTTTCATGGGCCGCGGTTGAGAGTTTCAAGGACTGTGGCTGAGAGTTTCATACAGCATTATACTCTGTACGGAAAACTCCACTGCGCCGAAGCATTTTTTACTTTTTATACTTCATTTATAATCCGAGTAAAAAGTAATGACACTCAAACCTGTCTAATATTTTCTTCCAAAAAACATATTTCAATTTTGACTCGTTTAATGACATGAAAAAGTACAACAGTTATTTTCACATTTCGTCTCTTACCAGCCTCAGGAAACCAACAATTTATCTTGCACTTACTATATTAGTTTCCTTGGCTGCCTTTCTGTGTGTGTGTGTGTGTGTGTGTGTGTGTGTGTCCTTCCCCTCCCCTCCCCTCTTCCCCCTGCCCCTCTTCCCCGCCCCCGGGTTAACAATTATTTTCACGATTTATCAAATCAAAGTTCGTCAAAGATCTCACGCAACTGAGACCAAACATTGTATCTACTTATAAATTGTCCGTAGAGACAAAAGTAAGTAATACTTTTCCAGTGTTCAAATTACAACCACTTAATTACAGGAATACTTATTACGCATGAGAGAGAGAGAGAGAGAGAGAGAGAGAGAGAGAGAGAGAGAGAGAGAGAGAGAGAGAGAGAGAGAGAGAGAGAGAGAGAGAGAACTAATTTGAATGATGAATTAGATATGACAGAGCAAGAGTCATGTTCATTGGATGCTAAATTGGAGAGAGAGAGAGAGAGAGAGAGAGAGAGAGAGAGAGAGAGAGAGAGAGAGAGAGAGAGAGAGAGAGAGTGGAAATTAGTATCAAAACTTTTGCTATCGCGAACAAAATTCCTTTGCGATAAACACGAAACTGAAAATCCAGGAAGAAATAAAAGCAAGAATTTTCTAAAAAAAAAAAAACCCTTTTTCCAAAAAGCTTTAACTAGAACCATAAAGAGAAAGCAGGAACGTAAGATATTAAAAAACAATATAAACAAAAACAAAATAATAAGAAACATATACATATAAACCAAAACTTTCACTGTAGATTCAAGAGGAAACTTCATTCAAGAAAAAACACAAAAAACTAGAAAATACAAAATTATT
>NC_089766.1:46487296-46497296 GCF_040412425.1 Macrobrachium rosenbergii
GAGAGAGAGAGAGAGAGAGAGAGAGAGAGAGAGAGAGAGAGAGAGAGAGAGAGAGAGAGAGAGAGAGAACACCGGGCAAAATGCATTATTTCGGCAATAGGTCCAGCTTTATATAACTGCCGAAAATAAACGCTGCCCACTTTGAGAAAAGCCCGGATGGAGGACCTCTGGTATTAGCAGAGGTCACTATCCCCCCCCCAAAAAAATAACGGGGCGTTTTTATGTTCCCATCAACTGGCAGAGCGATGGGCCGGGGTCAAAGGTCAAGTCTCTTCCCATATAGCTTTAAAGGGAGGAATAAGTGTGGCTGGGTTTTTGTCCTCAAGACTAATATATTCGTCCCAATATTAATCCCTTGGGAAAAGGAGATTCTTTGGTTGACAGGCTGACAGACTGACGGACTGACAGACAGACAAACAGACTGACAGACTGACAGACAGGTCTCCAATGACTATATGTATTTTTAGAATGTGGATTCTCAATTATTAATTCAAATTACACCACTGATAGTGACATAATACTGTTGAGAGAGTATATATATATATATATATATATATATATATATATATATATATATATATATATATACATATATATATATACAGAAGCAAGAAGAGAATGCCAAATCTTGACAAGGAGAAAAGAAGTACAGTCGGTTGGAATCGGAATCTGAAGAATAGCGGTTTCCATGTCTACTTTCCTGCCAACATTACATCGAAACACCTTCTTATCTTTCTAGTTATCTCTTATCTAATCTAATCTCTCTCTCTCTCTCTCTCTCTCTCTCTCTCTCTCTCTCTCTCTCTCTCTCTCTCTCTCTTTCTTTGACTTTCATCTGATTCGAAGTCTTTATCCTCACACTTTGCCAACATTATTATTTTTTTTTACTGTTCTCTCTCTCTCTCTCTCTCTCTCTCTCTCTCTCGTATTTCATCCCTCCCTTAAAGCCATGTGTTGCATTCGACGCAGGATCCATAACATCACCTTTGCAATAATGCAGTGAGCGAATACAATACACCAAGGTATTATCGGAGTTTTTTATTTGGTTGGAGGAGGAGGAGGAGGAGGAGGAGGAGGAGGAGGAGGAGAAGGCTGACTGGGGCTCAGAAACAACGAAGTCATGAAAAGGAATATAACAAAAAAATAAAGAACTGATAAGTGAAAAAAATAAACAAATAAATGAAGGAAAGAAAACATACCCGGAAGGAAGTGGAGGATAATTCAGGAAGAATAAGAAAGGAGTAAGATATTAAAGGCGGGGGATTAGAGAATAGGGAACTAATAATAATAAGACGGAGGAATGAATAAATAATAAGAGAAAAGACTAAGGAATCAGTGAGAAATTACAGACAAAGAGGAGAAGAAAAGGAGAGATTTGAAACATTCGAAAACAAGAATGATAAATAAAAGGAGAATTTAAGAACACGGAAAGAATTGAGAGACGGAGAGAGAGAATGAGAACGAAAGGGAAAATTAGGCGGCTTCCGAAAGAACAAAGAGTGAGTGAGAGATACGATAAAGAACTAATGGAAATCTTGAGATGATAACGGAGGAACAAGAACGGAACGATGAGAGAAAGGTGAGAGAGGAGGAAATATTTTCACGTAGGAGAATGAGAGAAAAGAAATGGAAAAAAAAAAATGAATGACTCTTTTTCAATATTCGTTGGTTGTCTTTCAGGCTTGAAAGGATCCGCGATCGATTGCCATTTTGAAGGCGAAAGATTGTGTGCAGAAGAAGAAGAAGAAGAAGAAGAAGAGGAAGAAGAAGAAAAAGAAGAAGAAGAAGAGGAAGAAGAAGAATGAGAGGTCAAACGGTATATCGTCAATCCTACCCGCTCGCCATTACCATGAGCGCTTCTTGTCATTATATCTGATGAGAGAGAGAGAGAGAGAGAGAGAGAGAGAGAGAGAGAGAGAGAGAGAGAGAGAGAGAGAGAGAGAATGATGCTGGCAAAGTGTGAGGATGAAGACTCAGATGAAAGGCAAAGATAAAGGTAATTGGGAGAATGAAATCAGAGTGAGATTTTATCCCTCGTAATCATCAGTGTTTGTCAGATATCTTAATTGTATTTTCACTATATATTTTTCCTTATCATCTCATCCCTGTCTTCAGAGAGGTTTCTCTAAGCACTTTTACTGGGATATATATTCTTTCTCTCATAATCAATGAATTTATCCTGTCATCTTCACTGGCTAATATCATCCAGTACAACGAAAAAAATAATATTTTCAATACATTCATCATTATATCTAAAGGTTCTTATATCATAAAATATTTGGAACTAAATGCTTTCATTATTCCCACATTTTTATTTCTCATTATTGTCTTCATAACTGCACAGCCTCCCTATACTGAGGAAGTCGTGCAGTTGGAACTTCTTCTTCAGAAGTTCAAGCGAAGATGCAATGCATTACTGACCTAATGCTATTCTCCTTGCATTTTAATACATTTTTTATCTATTTATTAATTTGTTGATTTATTTTTTTGTGTGTTTTAAGAAGTGATATCTCTTCTTTCTGTATTTCCCTTTACTTCCTCTTACTTCTTCCTAATGAACACCTTCATATTCTTTGGAAGCTTCTGGAACTTCAAGTCAGTGGCCCCTTTGGTGGGCTTGTTCCATGTGATTAGGTTGCATCTCCTGAATAATAATAATAATAATAATAATAATAATAATAATAATAATAATAATAATAATAATAATAATAATAATAATAATAAGATGGATGTGCCGACGAAATATACCTGGAAGAGCCTGGATGATAGACCTTAGAAGAGGTTGGATGATACACCTGGAAGATGATATACCTAGAAGATGATATACCTGGAAGAGGGTGGATGATAGACCTGGAAGAGGTTGGATGACATACCTGGAAGATGATTTACCCGGAAGAGGTTGGATGATATACCTGGAGAGAGAGAGAGAGAGAGAGAGAGAGAGAGAGAGAGAGAGAGAGAGAGAGAGAGAGAGAGTAAAATTGATGACTCTTACAGTACTCAATTTCAATTATAAATCCCAAATACAGACTTATTCGATACTGTCACATGAATATAAAAAAAGTGTAAAAAAAAAAAAAAAACTTACGATACAGTCCTCATTCAATATAACATAATTGATATAACTTTAATATAACTAATTATGCAATCAATATATAATTAAGATTTTTATGCAATCAATATATGATATATAATCAATATGATTTTATTACAGTATAACTGAAATAATCCAGAAGTATAAAAAAAAACAAAAATTGAATCGGAAATTTGCCCGAACATCAGAAGCAATAAAAAAGATTGATAACGAGATAAAATCGCGTATACAAATGGGCGAGAAGACGACCAAAGAGAGAGATGGCAAAAATGTGTCACACGAAGAAGAAGAGGAAGAAGAAGAAGGGGGAGGAGGAGGAGGAGGAGGAGGTGAAAAAAAAAAGAAGAAATACAAACTGAAGATGAAGATGAAGAGGAGGAATGAGAGAGAGAGAGAATAAAGGATGCGACAAGGGAATGG
Source organism: Macrobrachium rosenbergii (assembly GCF_040412425.1). Taxonomy (NCBI): domain Eukaryota; kingdom Metazoa; phylum Arthropoda; class Malacostraca; order Decapoda; family Palaemonidae; genus Macrobrachium; species Macrobrachium rosenbergii. The sequence goes on from NC_089766.1 coordinate 46,490,811, forward strand.
TTGTGATAAGAGAGAGAGAGAGAGAGAGAGAGAGAGAGAGAGAGAGAGAGAGAGAGCAAAATATAGAATGCCAATGATATAGAAGAGAGAGAGAGAGATAGAGAGAGAGAGAAAATAAAGGGTGCTACAAGGAAATGATTGCAATAAAGAGCAGAGAGAGAGAGAGAGAGAGAGAGAGAGAGAGAGAGAGAGAGAGACCAAAAACATAGCATGCTATAAGGGAGTGGTTGCAATAAAAAGGGAGAGAGAGAGAAAATAAAGGATGCGACGAGGGAATGGTTGCAATAAAGAGAGAGAGAGAGAGAGAGAGAGAGAGAGAGAGAGAGAGAGAGAGAGAGAGAGAGACCCCCAAAAAAAGGAGGATGCGATAAGGGAGGTGGTGGCGATATCCTTTGGGTGTGGCGAGGCAAGTCCTACCACAGGTTCGAGCACCCTAACTTTAAGGTACCAGGAAGTGGGTTTGGCCCACCCCTTTCGGCTATAAGACGCACACGGTTACGCACACACACACACACACACACACACACACACACGACCGTTCTCGTGTATAAGTTCCAACCGACACATATCAGAGTCGACACTCTCGCATATGTTACAATGACGTACGTGGAAGGTCATTGTACATATGCATACGCACATGAGTGTACGTACACGTAGTTATATATACGTGCGTGAGCCTCCATACGTACATATATACATACATATACATAAATATGTATATATATATAAGTACATACCCAAACATAAAATTTAATCATTTATAGTGACAAACCGCACATGCATACACTCACAAAGACACGAACAATAAAAAAAACTTACACATACACATACACACACATACACACTCGACCGGTGCCGGCATATGCGCCCGGGCCGCGCGCGCGCGCGCAAAAGCCCCATCAAAATGCACCCCGCCATAACGATACATAATTGATTAGGCCCCCGTCTTTAAAATACGGGCGGAGGCGTCCTGTAGCGAATCCTTGGGACTCCGACGAAGGACATCGAGATCCATAGGCGCGCAGGAGGTAGGATCGGGGAGGGCGGCGAGGACGATTAGGCCTAAAGGAGAGGAAATGTCGGGGGAGAGTCCTTGAGAAAATCCTGCGGAGCAAAGGAGAGAGAGAGAGAAAATGGCTGTCAATCAATGTTAAACGAAGATACGGCGAGAGAGAGAGAGAGAGAGAGAGAGAGAGAGAGAGAGAGAGAGAGAGAGAGAGAGAGAGAGAGTGTGTGTGTGTGTTTGCAGATGTGAAATATAAATATATATACAGAAAAATGTATTGTGAAAAATTGTGTAAACATGCAAAAGTAAAATACACACATTCAGTAAATATCATTTTCATCATAAAGTAAGTCGTTTTTGCTGATCTATACACAATGCCCGCACACACACAATATATTACACATATTATATATATATATATATATATATATATATATATATATATATATATATATATATATATATATATATATATATATATATATATACCTTTATCTAGTGCGCACTCTCTAACCCTTTCTAAGTCTTCCTTTCTCTCCTCGATTCCAACCAATACTTCATTTCACCAAAGTATTACCCTCCATTCTTTCAACAGGACCAGACCATCTAAGAACAGTAATCTATCCTTTCAGATATATTTACTTCTTTCATCAGCTCTGCTTATCGTCACATTTCTCAATCGTTCAATTCTTTTTAGCCATGTGCATGACATGAACAAAATACGTCTACAGTATGCCAGTATTTTCTTTCGATTGCAGCCAACATCCACACTTCACTTCCGTAAAGGAGAGTTGGCTCAATAATCCATAAACACTCAAGGTTTCTTCCTAATCTTTTGCACACACAGTCTTCTACCTTCCTTGATTATCAAAGTCTGTAACTTATCTCTCTTCCTACCATTATCCAATCACTCCCAGATACCTGCATGAATCTAATCTTTCCATTTTTCCATTAACCATACAAACTTCATTGATATATATCTTTCTGGATACCATTAACCCTAAGTTTAAGCTATTGCTAGATCTTTCTAGTTAAATCGAAGTCTAATCTGTTGCTATATCTTTCTTGTTGCCATTAAATCTAATAAGTTAAAAATCGTGCTTTTATTTAACATCCCCTTTCATTCAAGCAATCAAAAACTTTCACTAACCCCTGTAGTTTCTCTTCACGATACCAACCGGCTCTGTAGTAGCATATGCCGAAATCAGTTATTTTTGTATTGACCATTTTTTTATCCCCCAAATTTTTCACCTACACTGATTGTCCTGTTCTCTGGCTTTTCTCTGAAATAAATACAGTATGTATATATATATATATATATATATATATATATATATATATATATATATATATATATATACCCTTTAATCAACCTAACAAAAACAAGGAAATAAAAAAACAAAGAATTAAAATGGAATAGAATATACAATTTAGGACGCAGGCCAAGCGATGGGACCCACGTCATCATTCAGAGCTGAAAGGGAAATTGAGAGTAGGAGGTTTAGAAGGTGTAACAGGAGGAAAACCTCACAGTTAAATTATGAATCAATTGTTGAAGAAGTGGAAAGTTAGATGGAAGAAAGGGAATATGAACGGAGGTACGGTTAAAGGAATGAAAGGGGTTGCAGCAGGGACGCTGCAAAGAACCTTCAGTAATGCCTACAGTGCACCGCATGAGGTGCACTGACGGCATTACCCCACTACGGGGAAAAATGTGAAAAAATTGCTTATTGTGAAACAAAATATTAAAAAATATATATATAGGCTATATAAAACACGATATTTTCACAACCTCTCTCTCTCTCTCAATAACTCTCTCTCTCTCGTTATCTCCCTCAATCTCTCTCTCTCTCGTTATCTTCCTCTCCCTCTCTCTCTCCCTCAATCTCACTCTCTCTCTCTCTCTCTCTATCTCTCCCTCAATCTCTCTCTACCTCTTACTCTCCCCCCCTCTCTCTCTCTCTACCTCTTGTAAGGTCTGTAAGGTAAGGTCTCTTTCTCTCCCTCAATCTCCTCTCTCTCTCTCTCTCTCTCCTCTTTCTATCTCTATCTCTCCCTTAGTCTCTCTCTACCTCTTTCTCTCTCTCCCTCTCTCTCTCTCTCTCTCTCTCTCTTCGTTCCTCCAATTATCCCTGTTTTGACTCCTGGGACGCGTGTTGCGCACCAACCCAGAAGGCGGTAAATTCATTTCGGCGTCCACGGGATTCCGTGCCTTCGGCATCACGGCTAAAAGGCGCAAACTTCCCTGCGGCCGAAACAACAGCTATGGTGTAAGTTATCCAATGGCTTCGCCTTTGTGCGCCTGTGTGTTTGTGTGTGTATGCGTTTTTGTGTGTGTGTGTATTATATATATATATATATATATATATATATATATATATATATATATATATATATATATATATATATATATATATATATATATATATATAATATCTGTAATCTGTAGAAGGGGCTTCAATAGCTTTCAAGCACAGTCCTTTCTGCTCCATAAACACCCGAATTTCAAGTGGGCCCCAGCGGTGGGCTACGCTTGGTTGCAAAACAGGGATAATTCACGTTTGTTTGCTAAAAGCAATCAAACGCTTCCATCGATCTATCTGCCGCCGATTCTATTTTCCCCGGGGATTCAATCACACTCACTTCAGAATGACGAACGGAATGGCATGTAGAGTTTAGGCCAGAGGCCAAGCGCTGAGACCTATGACGGCCATTCAGCGCTGGAAAGGAAATTGAGGGCAGGTAGGGTTGAGAGGTGCAACGGGAGGAAAACCAGTTAGGAGAGGCTGGACAGCAAGATGGATGAAAGAGAATATGAACGGAGGTACAGTAAAAGGAATGAAAGGGGTTGTAGCAGCTAGGGCCTGTGGAAGGGACGCTGCAAAGAACCTCTAGTAATGCCTACAGTGCACCCGTGATAGTGCATTGACGGCACTACCCACCTACTAAGGCCAGGGAGTATCTACCATTTTTCTCAGTTCTGTATTTTTGCAGATATTGCAGTCTTCCATTGCAGGTCAGTACTGTCCTGTTAATATTGTTAAAAATCTTTGCCCTGTTCAACAGAACAGGGCAAAGATTTTTAACAGTAAAAATTGGCAAATCATAAGAAAATTCACTATCTCATGGACGGGTCTCCCTAGGAAGAAATTCATTTTCCCTTAATTATTCAGTGAAGGAAATTCTGGGGTATTCCGCAGAGAGATATACAGATTTAATGGTTCAATTCACAATACCTCAAACTGTATAAGTTAAAACCCTTTTCTTCATCACTTTACGTTAGGAAACTATTACAAGTAACGACTGATTGAATTCGCTACTGAACTGTTTTTGTACAGTTCAAGGTTAAAGTACTGACTGAACGTTTCTCAAAAGAAGGAAAATCGCAGGAATTTAACCCTTTTCTTCATTACTTTATTTTTGGAAACTATTTCAAGTAACGAAGGACTGAATTCGCTACTGAGCTGTTATTGTACAGTTCAAGGTTAAAGTATTGACAGAACGTTTCTCAAAAGACAGAAAATCGAAGGAATTGTGTTATTATTGTTTCCCTTCGTGATTTTCTCACTCTCCTATAGAGAGAGAGAGAGAGAGAGAGAGAGAGAGAGAGAGTGTCACTTACTCTCCCTCTCTCTCTCTGAGCGCTTGAATAATTTGGGCAATAGAAAACGGGCATAGTCATCCGTTTTCTTTCCCAGTTAGCCAACGGACCACGTTCTCTCTAGTGTTTATGGACGGTGCTTGAAGGACGTAAGCAAATGGAGTTCAACTTCAAGTCGGTTTACCCCGTAGGGGAGAAGTGCCGTCAGTACACCTCACGTGGTGAACCGTAGGCATAACTTCAGGATCTTAGCAGCGTCCCTTCGACCCTCCATAACTGCAACTTTCATCCCTATTACTGCACTGTCAATTTCAGTTTCAGCACTGGACGACCTCTATCCTACTCCCCGCGTTGGTTTTGGAGAACATAAGTTCAGTGATTGTTGTGATGTACCTTTCATATTTATTGTTTCTCTCTGATGCCTCACTGGCGACATGACCCCGGTCAGTGGGACGCCAAGTACGTCAATAAACACATATTTATGTTTATTATTATTATTATTATTATTATTATTATTTAGAATATGAACCGTATTCAAGGCCACCGAAAATAGATCGACCTTTCGGTGGTCTCGGCATAATGCTGTAGGAGCCGCGGCCCATGAAACTTTAACCACGACCTGGTGGTGGCATGTCCTATATCGTTGCTAGAAGCATGACTATAGCTAACTTTAAACCTTAAATACAATAAAAACTACTGAAGCTAGAGGGCTGCAATTTGGTATGTTTGATGATTGGAGGGTGGACGATCCACATACTAATTTGCAGCCCTCTAGCCTCAGCAGTTTTTAAGATCTGAGAGCGGACAAAAAAAGTACGGACGGACAGACAAAATAGCCATCTCCATAATAGTTTTCTTTAACAGACAACTAAAACATAAAAGTTACGAGGTGCTCCAAATATATTCACGTGTTACAAGACATGACAAAACTCACGAACGAAATATACAGCAACATAAATAACTACTGACAAATATACAACAAAATACCATCAATAGCATCGCTACTTCAATAACCTATTCATAGCCAATTTGATCCAAAAAAACAAAAAGCGAAAATATACAACAAATTCAATGCTACCTCAGTCGACCGAAGTACAGCTATCCCTGAAAACTGCTGTGGTCTTGTAGCTAATAATAGCAACTCTGGTACATGAAAAGAAAAACTATTCGTGGAAAAGTTCAATAAAATCCGACTGTTCTTTCAAAGTTCGGGAACGTGATTAGAATTCCGGGAATCGATGAAACGCAGCGACGGTCAAAGTAAGATCCATTACACGCGTCGTATTTTTCTATTCCGTACCTTTGCCAAGGTCGAAATTTTTACGACTTTCTTTTTTTTAGTCTATTATTATTATTATTATTATTATTATTATTATTATTATTATTATTATTATTATTATTATTATTATTATTATTCAGAAGATGAACTCTATTCATATGGAACAAGCCCACCAAAGGGGCCACTGACTTGAGATTCTTTAAGCTTCCAAAGAATATTAAGGCGTTCATTAGGAAGACGTAAGAGGAAGTAAAGGGAAATACAGAAAGAAGAGATCCCACTTATTAAAGAAAAAAAAAATAATAGATAAAAACATAAAAATGTATTAAAACGCGAGAAGAATAATATTAGGGCAGTAAGATATCGAGAAAGTACAAAGTCCAGCTATCCAATCTCTTCCCGTGCTATTGTCACAGGTACCCGCGAAATCTACCTCATTTTGTTTTATCTTTAACGGAATCTTCCCTAGAGAACGACCCCTCCTCCCCTACAAAGGGTTTTAAGAACAGGCTGAACATAAAATCTGAAAATGGACGAGCGTTAAAAAGGGATCATTTGCATCAAACCAAATTTAGGACCAGAGAAAAGCAATGATTTACC
>NC_089766.1:46499796-46502296 GCF_040412425.1 Macrobrachium rosenbergii
TCTGTCAACCACTGTGTTTGGGAAGTATCGTAACTTCCTTGGGGGGGAGAAAAAAAGGAATTTCGTTTGGGAGAGCCAAGGAAAGATTTCTGGTTTTCAAGATATAATGAAATAAAAATAATAATATCCTGGTTTCTTTAACGTTTCTCTTTATCTCTCTTTGTCTTACCCTATTTGTGTGTCTGTCTTTTATAGTACTTTTACTAAAAAGTACATCATTACAGTTTAACTGTACTTCTGTACTTATTCTGTCAAAATTCCTTTGCATTATACGTCTAACTATTGACATGATTTTATGTTTGGCTGTTCGTACGTCTGCACTAAGACCTCAGCTCTCTCTCTCTCTCTCTCTCTCTCTCTCTCTCTCTCTCTCTCTCTCTCTCTCTCTCTCTCTCTCAATATAAACGGAATGGACATGCCAACAATTTGTAATGATTCAGTTTTGTCTTTCTCCGAATATACTCTTAATTGTCGAGACTTAACAATTGCCAGTGTATCACTTTCGTCTTCTCTCTCTCTCTCTCTCTCTCTCTCTCTCTCTCTCTCTCTCTCTCTCAATATACGCGTAATAGTCATGTCAATAATTCTAATAACTTTATTCTGGCTTTCTCTCAACATACTCGAACTTGTCAAGGCTTAAAAATTCCCCTTTATCATCATTTCGGCCCACTCTCTCTCTCTCTCTCTCTCTCTCTCTCTCTCTCTCTCTCTCTCTCTCTCAGAAACACGCACACACACACAACACCTTGAGCAGATAGGCCGACATCAAATACCCACTGGGGCGTGAAATTATATTTTTTCCACTTCTCCACTTCCATGATTTTGGGGGGCAGAGATATCCCGATATATATAGGAGTATAGAAGGGAGGAGAAAGGAGGAACTAGAAGATATTCGTGTAAAAGGAATAGAAGATAAATTGAAAGTAGCAGGGAATAGATGGTAGGACACCATTGATAGTTTTACCTGAATTGTAAGGAGCTTGTATAAAAAGAATGAGATGAGAGAAATGATATGATAAATTTTTTTTTGGTAATTCCAATAAATCTGAAAGAAATGATTACCGGTTTTGTTAAATTCCAATAATACTGACAGAAATGACATACTGAATGATAAACTGATTTTGCTAAATTCCAATAATACTGACAGAAATTCTATACTGGTATTGCTAAATTCCAATAATACTGAAATACTGGTTTTGTTAAATTCCAATAATATTGAAATACTGGTTTTACCGAATTCCAGAAATACTGAAAGAAATGATATACTGGTTTTGCTAAAATAATTATAATAAATATAAAGACATCACAATTACTGTTACTTTATGAAACAATCTCTCTCTCTCTCTCTCTCTCTCTCTCTCTCTCTCTCTCTCTCTCTCTCTCTCTCTCTCTCTCTCTCTCCAAAAGAGTAATCTGCAAAAAAATGCCACAACATTATCAAACAAAGAAATATAAAGAAATCACAATTATTTTCACTTTACGAAACAATCTCTCTCTCTCTCTCTCTCTCTCTCTCTCTCTCTCTCTCTCTCTCTCTCTCTCTCTCTCTCAAAGGAGTGACTTGCAAAGAAATGCCACAATAATAATAATAAATATAAAGATATCACAATTACTGTGACTTTGTAAATCTCTCTCTCTCTCTCTCTCTCTCTCTCTCTCTCTCTCTCTCTCTCTCTCTCTCACACACACACACACACAAAAGAGCGACCTGCAAGAAAACGCCACAAAAACAAAGCAAATAAAGAAAAAAAAAGGGATTGCCCAAGATTTCACCTACTGCCCACATTATACTTCACTATTCCACCGCCATTTTGCACTCGGCTCGGCCAAGGCCACTGAGATTAGCTAATCTCGGAGGCCCTGGATAATCCCAGCTAAATGTCAACTCGGAGGCAATAAGGTTTCAAGGCTTGTCTCGCATCTGACAAGTTTCTTTTAAACTCAATTGTTTCGTGGAACTTTATATAAATACGAATGGATACCAATTAGAAAGTACTTCTTGGAATTATGTATAAATATGAATAGATACCAATTAGAAAGTACTTCTTGGAATTGTGTATAAATATGAATAGATACCAATTAGAAAGTACTGCTTGGAATTATGTATAAACAGGAATAGATACCAATTAGAAAGTATTTCATGGAATGATGTACAAATATAGTTACCAATTAGAAAGTATTTATTGGAATTGTGCATAAACAGGAATAGATACCATTCAGAAAAGTATTTCGTGGAATTATGTATAGATGTGAATAGATACCAATTAGAAAGTATTTCGTGGAATTATGTATAAATATGAATAGATACCAATTAGAAAGTATTTCATAGAATTATGTATAATGTGAATAGATACCAATTAGAAAGAATTTCATAGAATTATGTATAATGTGAATAGATACCAATTAGAAAGAATTTCGTGGAATTATGTATAAATGTGAACGGATACCAATTAGAAAGTATTTCATGTAATTAAATATATGAATATATACCAATTAGAAA
>NC_089766.1:46507296-46519796 GCF_040412425.1 Macrobrachium rosenbergii
AGAGAATTTACTCCTACAAACGGAGTCACAAAGCCTATAGCTACTGACATAAAAAAAAAATATATATCTCTATACCCAAATATAAATTCGGTGTCGCAAAATAATGTCAAGACCATCCAACCTATGAAAAAAAACGGGCAACAACGAGCAACAAAGATACAGATAACAGCGAAATAAAAACAAACACCTTTCTAAATTTTTAATCCAACAAATTAAAAAAAAATGAGGGCAGAAATAACGAAAATATATGGAAAAATATCGATGTACAAAAAATTACACAAAGAATAACTAGCTCTGGAAACTCTTCGGATAAATCTGGTTCTAACAAACTCTTTATATTTGCGGGTCAGTGTTTACAACGAACCAATATCAAGTTTCCTTCGCTGCCCGGAAAATTGAGTCAGGCAAAGAGAGAGAGAGAGAGAGAGAGAGAGAGAGAGAGAGAGAGAGTTGAGGGTCCGGGCAAGTGAAGTATAAAATGAAGAGAGAGAGAGAGAGAGAGAGAGAGAGAGAGAGAGAGAGAGAGAGAGAGAGAGAGAGAGAGAGAGAGAGAGAGGCGCTGAGGGTCCGCGCAAGGGAAAAATAAAATGATAAATTAAGATACTTTCTAAACATAAAAAGATATATTCAATAACATCTTGGCTAAGAGAATTCTCCTACAATCGTGAAAATGAAGTGTGAAAGAGAGAGAGAGAGAGAGAGAGAGAGAGAGAGAGAGAGAGAGAGAGAGAGAGAGAGAGAGAGAGAGAGAAATGCACACAAAAAAGTAAATAAATCTCTGGAACGTTGGTCAAAAGCCACAAAAAATTATAATTCTAGACACCGACAAGACATGTCATTTTTACCAGTCAAGACATCAATATGATATGTCTTAAGCAATTATTATTATTATTATTATTATTATTATTATTATTATTATTATTATTATTATTATTATAACGAAACCTATTCATAGGGAACAAGCACACCAAAGGTGCCACTGATTCAAGCTCCCAAAGATTACTATTATTATTATTATTATTATTATTATTATTATTATTATTATTATTATTATTATTATGAAACCTATTCATAAGGAACAAGCCCACCAAAGGGGCCACTGATTCAATCTTCCATACAATATTATTATTATTATTATTATTATTATTATTATTATTATTATTATTATTATTATTATTATTATTATTATTCAGAAGGGGCCACTGACTTGAAATTCAGAAGCTTCCAAAGAATATCAAGGCATTCATCAGGAAGAAGTAAGAGGAAGTAAAGGGAAATACAGAAAGAAGAAATCCCACTTATTAAAAAAAAAATGGAAAAAGTATGCCGCTAATTCCACCTACCAAATAATGAAAAAAAAAAAATACTTCAAAACTCCGATGAGAAATGCGACTCTCCAATAACTTCGCCCTTCAGTTATCTGGTCGTATATCATAACTCACTGACAAATTAAAGATAAGATATATAACTCACAAAAGCAAGACGCTACGATACATCACACAAGGGTAATAATGATAATTATAAATTACAAACGAAACTAAGGGAGCGACGCAAGGTCTTCTAATTAATCATTGCGGGTGTCTCGTCCAGAGAGAGAGAGAGAGAGAGAGAGAGAGAGAGAGAGAGAGAGAGAGAGAGAGAGAGAGAGAGAGAGATACTGAGAAATGACCTCAGACAGTTGCAAGTGTTGAGGACAAAAAACTTACCTCGTGACCCCAAATTATGAAGATGTATATTGGGCACGTACCTGGAATAAAAGAAATTTGGATAAGTGATTACCTTTGCTGTATGTGAATGTACTGTATATGTGTGTATGTGTATATATATATATATATATATATATATATACATATATATACATACTGTATATATATATTTATATATTTATATATTTATTATATATATTTCTATATTTATATTTATATTTATATTTTATATTTATATTTTTATATATTTATATATATATATATATATATATATATATATATATATATTTATATATTTATATATATATATATATATATATATATATATATATATATATATATATAACGGAATTAAACACAATCATACCAAATTAAACAGAAAGAAACATCAAACTAAAATATAAACATCCATAAAAAAAAAACCAAAACCTTTAACATTCCCCGGGACAATACGATCCCGCAATCCTATTTAGGACGTCAAATCCCACGAGGTGACCAGAGATCCCTTGCATGACCCTTTATATTCCTTAAAGAGAGAGAGAGAGAGAAAGAATTTCAAGTTACCGTAATTCACCATCAAGGCAGAAAAGAGTCACGCAGCATAATCTTGAAAGAAAAAAGAAAGAAGAGAGAAAAGAAAAAGGAGAGAAGGATAATCCACTTCTGGTTCCCCCCTTTGCTTCTATTGGATGAAATAATAGGGGCCAAAAGGCTAAGGAATTTTTGAGGTCGGGTTCAGGCAATGTTTACAAACGATTTTATTACACGGCGTCTTCACGCCAGCAACAAATGCGGGGGGAGGAGGAGGAGGAGGAGGAGGAGGAGGAGGAGGAGCAGGAAGGTGAGGAGGAGGAGGAGGAGGAGGAGGAGGAGGAGGAGGAGTAAAAGTAGGAAGGGGAGGAGGAGGAGGAATAAAGGGGGAGGGGGAGGAGGAATAAAGGGGAGAGGGGAGGGGAGGGGAGGAGGAGGAGGAGGAATAAAGGGGGAGGAGGAGGAGGAAGCAAAGGAGGAGGGGGATGAGTAAAGCAGGAAGGGGAGGAGGAGGAGTAAAAGTAGGAAGAGGAAGGGGAGGAGGAGTAAAAGTAGGAAAGGAGGAGGAGGAGGAGGAGCAGGAGCAGGAGCAGTAAAAGTAGGAAAGGGAGGAGGAGGAGGAGTAAAAGTAGGAAGGAAGAAGAAGAAGAGGAGGAAGAAGAAGAAGAAGAAGAGGAAGAAGAAGAAGAGGAGGAGGAGGAGGAGGAGGAGGAGGAGGAGGAGGAGGAGGAGGAGGAGGAGGATGGGAATGTATGGAGTTATTTTAATTCAAGGGTAGGAGACAGTAATTTATGGTAAGAAGAGAAGACGAGAAGAAGAGAGATGTTAGGATGAAAATGGAATAGATGGACAAAAAGATAAATGAAAATAGACGATAACACCCAAACAATATGTACACATAAATGAAATAAGATTTTGTATTACCTAATATTTGATTTACGTTTAAAAAAGTCTATTAGAGAGAGAGAGAGAGAGAGAGAGAGAGAGAGAGAGAGAGAGAGAGAGAGAGAGAGAGAGAGAGAGATTTCTAAGAAATTACACCAACTGCCAAAGAACATTGTCACATTTCTAATATATATATTATATATATATATATATATATATATATATATATATATATATATATATATATATATATATATATATATATATATATACAGGAAGTTCTTTTTCCTGGCATGGGTTGGTTTTCGAAAAAACAAGAAAACGACCAATGACACCTTCACACTTTCAATTGTGGATGGACCACTTGTGCAAACAACTTCCGCAACTTGCTGTTTTATCCACCTACATCGAGGACTCATCAGCATCGCATCGAGCCCCTTATACAATACACATCATTCACTCCTACCTTGCACGCTCCCTCTCGTTTCCTGGATGTTCAGGACCCTCCTTTCCCAAACCTCTTTCGTAAATCTATTAGCATTTTACTAAGTATTCCTCTCGTCTCCCTCCCATACTTCTCACCAGTACACTTCTTTCACTAACCTGCTATCATCCCATTTTTCCCCCATGACCGAACCATCTCACATTCTTTCAACAAGTTTTGTGTGTCTCCATAACACCTTATAATCTATTTCTTCTTTTGTTACTTAGACGCATAAACAGGGCATCTCGTGAGCTTCCATACTTTTCCTTTTATTCCCATGGTTACATCCATGGGGATTCTCAAGCTTACAATGTTCCCTTCCACTCTTGCATCAGTCAGCTCTGCCCCTCTGTCCTTTTCAAAAGTCAGATATAATATTCCCTCCCACCCTTGCATCAGTCAGCTCTGCCCCTCTGTCCTTTTCAAAACTCAGATATAATATTCCCTTCCACTCTTGCATCAGTCAGTTCTGCCCCTCTGTCCTTTTCAAAACTCAGATATAATATTCCCTTCCAGTCTTGCATCAGTCAGCTCTGCTCCTCTGCCCTTTTCAAAACTCAGCAAGTCCCCAAAATACTCATGTCATTGACTCAGAAGAACCATTGCTTCAAGCATCATTTCTATACTTGCGCATGTTATTCTGACTTCCATTTGCTCATTAATCTTTCTGATTCTTTGAATGACAGCTCCCGATTCTCCTTACCTCCTTGAGAGAGAGAGAGAGAGAGAGAGAGAGAGAGAGAGAGAGAGAGAGAGAGAGGCTAAGCTCCATTTGCTCATTAATCTTTCTGCTTGCATCAGACTCTTTGAATGACAGCTCCCTATTCTCCTTCCCTCCTTTATTCCCCCTTCCTTGAGGAGAGAGAGAGAGAGAGAGAGAGAGAGAGAGAGAGAGAGAGAGAGAGAGAATCCTCAGTCAGAATAGCAGTCTCTTTCACACCAGTCCTATCCCTTCCCCCACCTTAACTTTGAATGAAATGATTATTGGCACTTTTGAAGTAGATATGCAGGAGGAGGAGGAGGAGGAGGAGGAGGAGGAGGAGGAGGAAGAGGAGGAGGAGGAGAAGAGGAGGAGAGAAAAAACGAAAGATATAGCTAATAAAAGCTAAAAAAAAAAAGGAACAGAGACTACATTATGAGGAACATTAACACAAAACCAGAGTAGAAAGTCAGTAAGTATGAACCTGCGTGTGTGTGTGTGTGTGTGTGTGGACGCTCGCTCTCATTCTAAGCCTTACATCATACTTTAGGACACATTTGTCAGACTTTGCTCAGATTCACAATAATACAGATTTATATATCCCCTCCCTTTTTTCCACCAACTTCCAGCCAGGCGGTCCCTCCTTTATATAAAGGAGCTAAGGCCAGGATTTCGAAGGCGGATTTGTCAAAGGATTTGGAGATATAAGAAGGAAGTACGCGCGGTTCTTTTCTCATCTTCTGCCTCTCGGGCCTTCGTTAACACTGAGAACAGTGGTCTGAGAACTATATAGACACAGAACTATATAGACACTTACGGACGTAGAAAAAACACAGCATCTTGCAGAGTTATTCTATATTAATGTATACAAACAAACTTCGTCCTGAATGGAATGGAATACCGACTTTAGGCCAAAGGCCACGCGCTAGGACCTATGAGGTTATTCAGCTCTGTAAGAGAAACTGACAGTAAAAGGTTTGAAAGGTATGACAGGAGGAATAAAATCCTCGCAGCTGCAATATGAAGCAATCGTTAGGAGAGAGTTGATAGCAATATGGGAAAGAGAAAACGGAATGAAATTAGTCGCAGCTAGGGTGGGACCTGAAGAAGGACCCTGCAAGGAACCTTTCAGTAATGCCCACAGTGCACCGGGGGGGCCAAGCACTGGGAGGCACAGGTGAAAGCATACCCTCCTTCCAACTTTCAAGCCAGAGGATTGCCAACGTAACAACGCCCACCCCTCAAGCAAACGGCCATGTTATTTAGTGCTCAGATTGAACGCGTATCTTATGCGCCGTGACGAGATGATCCGCCAAGGATAATTTGAGCCGCGGCGGCACGTGAAATGAAGGCTGCCGGTGACTGGGATTGAATCAAGGCCCGGTTCTCTGCGCTGTAATGCGACGGGCTTAGGGAAAATAAGCGGAACGGTCCGCGTCGATTCCACAGATTAAGGAGAGGAGAGGCGGCTTGTGTATGCAAGTGTACCGTGCTGCGTACGTAAATATACATATATACATACATATAATGTCGTATACATGCGAAGTCTCATTACGGATTATTATAATAATTCACATAATTAAGATACCGTTAATCACTACTCTTCCAATCAGAGGTAACTCAACTTGATGAGATAAATTAAGAAAATTAATTTTTAATGACAAAACATTATACGAAATCCCTCGTCAAATTATTACGTCAATAACTACGTCAATATTTTTTTTTTTTTGCGTTATTTCTTAATCGAATTTTATGTCTATATTTACTTCTTATTTTTAATAGTGTGATTTTTTTTGTTCTAACTGAACTCTCGAGGTTTTTTCGGCTGCAATATTATAAATACTTTAAAATCACTGTAAAGTCAATATTTTGAGAGAGAGAGAGAGAGAGAGAGAGAGAGAGAGAGAGAGAGAGAGAGAGAGAGAGAGAGATTAATTAAAATCACTGTCACGTCAATCTTTTAAGAGAGAGAGAGAGAGAGAGGGAGTAATTAAAATCACTGTAAAATCAACCATTTAAGTGAGAGAGAGAGAGAGAGAGAGAGAGTAATTAAAATCACTGTCACATCAATCTTTTAAAGAGAGAGAGAGAGAGAGAGAGAGAGAGAGAGAGAGAGAGAGAGAGAGTAATTAAAACCACGTTAAATAATCGAATCAAAATATAAGGTATATAGGCCCTATATATAAAATATATCGTCTTTCTACTTTCAATTCTTATGCCTTATCCTTCCTACACCTGTTTCGTTTTTTCTATATTTACTGATTAATTATTTTACGTCTACAACTCGATTCGTGAAATATATTATATATATATATATATATATATATATATATATATATATATATATATATATATATATATATATATATATATATATATATATATATATATATATATATATATATATATATATATGACCTTTACCTTCCATTTTGATTCAATTCTTCACAGTGATTTTCATCTCTCTCTCTCTCTCTCTCTCTCTCTCTCTCTCTCTCTCTCTCTCTCTCTCTCTCTCTCTCTCTTAGATGATTGGCTTTACAGTGATTTTAATTACTCTCTCTCTCTATCTCTATTAAAATTTCTCTTCTCTGATCTCTCTCTCTCTCTCTCTATCTCTATCTCTTTCTTAAAAGCTTGGCTTTACAGTGATTTTAATTTCTCTCTCTCTCTCTCTCTCTCTCTCTCTCTCTCTCTCTCTCTCTCTCTCTCTCTCAAAAGATTGAATTTACAGTGATTTTAAATTCGCTTTCTCTCTCTCAAAAGATTGACTTGACAGCAATTTCAATTACCGTCATCAGTTTCTCTCTCTCTCTCTCTCTCTCTCTCTCTCTCTCTCTCTCTCTCTCTCTCTCTCGATAACAAAATCTCTCCCGATAACAAAATCAAACGCAATGAATACAAATCGCATATCAATTTCGTTCATAAATGATTTTATATATTTCCGAATGACTACCATCCATTTCAGAACAACACTGGAACAGCATTCGTCTCTCAGCCTTTTTATTTGAAGAACAACACTGAAATAATATTCGTTGCTCTGTTTTTTTTATCTGAAAAATTTGAAACAACATTCGTCGTTCTTATCTGAACAATAATAACATTAAAACAACTTTCGTCGCTCAGTTTTTTATGTGATCAACAACACTGAAACAACATTCACGAAAAACAACACAATACTCATCGCTCAGTTTTTTAATCTGAACAACACTGAAACAACATTTGTCGCTCAGTTATTTAATCCGAACAACAACACTAAAACAACATTCGCCGCTCCTTTTTTTTATCTGAACTACAACATTGAAACCACATTCATCGCTGTTTTTCTTATTCGAACAACAACAATGAAACATTCGTCGTTCCGTTTTTATCTGAACTACATAACTGAAACAACATTCGCCTCTCAGTCTTTTTATCTGAACAACTCGCCTCTCAGTCTTTTTATCTGAACAACAACATTGAAACAACATTCGTCGCTCATTTCTGTTATCTGAATAACATTCGTTGTTCAATCATTTTTATCTGAACAACAATAAAAAACATTCATGGCTTAGTTTTTAATCTGAACAACAACAATGAAACAACATTCATCGCTCAGTTTTTAGCGGAACAACAACACCGAAACAACATTCGTTGCTTAGTATTTTTATCTGAACTATTTGAAACAACATCCATCGCTGTTTTTTTTTTCATCTGAACAACAACATTGAAACATTTGTCGCTCAGTTTTTTTATCTAACAACACTGAAACAACATCCGTTCGCTCAATATTTTTATCTGAACAACACCATCGAAACAACATTCGTAGCTCAATATTTTTATCGGAACAACATCAACGAAACAACATTCGTCGCTCTTGTTTTTGAAGTGTTCTTTCCTTACCGCTTTGCCATATGCTACGAACAATACCCACCACCCCCCACCACCCACACTAATCCTCACCCACACCCACACGCCCACGCCCACACCCACCCACCCACAAACCATCAAACACGCAAACACAATCTGGTATCAGTGTTTACCAAATGCCAGGTTCATCCAATGGAAAAGGTCTGTACACTAAACCCACCCTTCCCCCTTCACCCTACCTGTTTCAACCCAAAACAAACCCACTCCACCACCGCACCCATTCCTTGCCCCCCCCCCCCTTCAAACCCCGCCAACCCCTTAATATTAATTACATCCTGCCATGCTGTGGTGGGCGCAGCATGTAATATTACACAGCAGCCACTACAGAAGGTTTCAAGAGAGAGAGAAAGCCGCTGGGCGGAAAATCCCCGGGATTTGATGAGAGCTCTCCGGATGTTTGCTAAAGGAGGTCGTCAGTATTAGAATATAGAATATAGAATAAAGAATATTGAATATAGGATACAGAATACAAAATATAGAATATACAGAATATTGAATACAGAATACAGAATATAAAATATAGAATATTGAATACAGAATACAGAATATAAAATATAGAATATATAGAATATTGAATACAGAATACAGAATATAAAATATAGAATACTGAATATAGAATACAGAACATAAAATATAGAATATATGGAATATTGAATACAGAATACTGAATATAAAATATAGAAATATAGAGTATTGAATATAGAATACAGAATATAAAATATAGAATATACAGAATACTGAATATAGGATAAAGAATATAAAATATTAGGATATTGAATATAGAATACATAATATAAAATATAGAATATACAGAATATTGAATACAGAATATAAAATATAGAATATTGAATACAGAATACAGAATATAAACTACAGAATATATAGAATATTGAATACAGAATGCAGAATATAAAATATAGAATAAATAGAATATTGAATATAGAATAAAGAATCTAAAATATAGAATAATGAATATAGAATACTGAATATAGAATATACAGAATATTGAATATAGAATACAGAATATAAAATATATAATATATAAACTATTTAATATAGAATACTGAATATATAATATAAATATATAGAATATTGAATACTGAATATAGAATATAGAATATATAGAATATTGAATATAGAATACAGAATATAAAATATAGAATATTGAATACAGAATACAGAACATAAAATACAGAATATATAGAATATTGAATATAGACTACAGAATATGGAATAATGAATACAGAATTCAGGCCACAGGCCCAGCAACCGCTCGTGGGACCTACATGACCTATCACGATGAGGTCAATTCGGCGCTGAAACGGAAACTGACCTTAAAAAAAAGGTCAGAAAGGCGTAACAGGAGGGAATAAAACCTGTGGCAGTTGCTCTATCAATCAATTGTTAGGAGGGAGTTGAGGAAAGTAAGATGGCAGAAAGAGAATATGAACGGAGGTACAGCAAAAGAAATGAAAGGCGTTGTAGCAGCTAGCTGCCTAAGGAAGGGACACTGCAAAGAACCTTCAGTTAATGCCTACAGTGCACCGCATGAGGTGCACTGTTGGCACTACGGGTGTATTCGTTTTATTTCTTTTATGAATGATTCAACTTACTAATAAAGGGATGGGTGTGATTAGTTACTTTTTATTATTTGAATCTATTACTGTAATTAAGACTACAAAAGCACATTTTACACATATATATAAAAGATACTATATACATATATATATATATATATATATATATATATATATATATATATATATATATATATATATATATATATATATATATATATATATATATATATATATGCATATACAATGTGTTTATTTTTAATTCCGTAAGGGCCCAAGTTTGTAGTTTCTTAGTTTTCTGAAAAGAAAACTATTGTGCCGACTTTTTCTGTCCGCCCTCAGATCTTAAAAACTACTGAGGCTAGAGGGCTGCAAATTGGTATGTTGATCATCCATCCTCCAATCATCAAACATACCAGGTTGCAGCCCTCTAACCTTAGTAGTTTTGATTTTATTCAGGGTTAAAGTTACCCATAATCGTGCGTTTGGCACCGCAACAACATAGGCCACCACGGCCAGCTGAGTGTTTCATGGGCCGCGGCTCATACAGCATTATACCGAGACCACCGAAAGATAGATCTATTTTCGGTAGCATTTTTTACTTGCTTTAATCTCAAAGGGTTCCGGGTTGTTCTTCCATTCCCCGGTGAATAGATCAAGGTAAAGTTAAAGGAGTTTGACAGCAAAGTGAGAAGAGACCAAGAGAAAGGATGGAAGGTAAAAGAAGAAGGACGCTACAGAGAGACTGCAGTACCACCTACAGTGCGCCATGCAAAAGGAATAAGACGGCAATTCGAGATCATTCCCATCGTGGCTTGTGAGCCTTCGGGAGATTGCTGAATTCCAAACAAACAACTTTCCATTAGCGGGGAGGAAACCACACTGGGTTTGAGTACCCTCGCGCGCAGTGGAGAGAGAGAGAGAGAGAGAGAGAGAGAGAGAGAGAGAGAGAGAGAGAGAGAGAGCTTTGATCTCACACTAAACACCAAAGACCTGACAAAACCTTTCCAGGAATATAACAGGTATTGGAAATAAAAATTGCTAATTCAGCGTCACCAGCAGCTCATTCCCATGAGTCATTCTCCTCTTATTTACTCTGCATGAACAATTACAGTGGTTCTCAAACGGGGGTTTGGGGGGGTGGGGAGGAATTCAGTGTTTCAACGGGGAGGGGGTTGTGACCACAAATTGGCAGGCTCAAACTGGCTCTAGGACCACACAAAACACAGTGTGCAGCATCGGTCCGCACTACTGAGAGGTCCCACTTGGCTTTCTCAGGTCCCACAAGGCTTTCGCAGATCCCACGGGCTTTCTCACGTCCCACAGGCCTTTCTCAGGACCCACTGGGCTTTCTCAGGTCCAACTGGGCTTTCTCAGGCCCCACAGGGCTTTCTCAGGTCCCAGTGGGCTTTCAAGCGCTGGGACCCGTGGAAAGTAAGATGGAAGAAAGAGAATATGAACGGAGGTACAGTAAATGGAATGAAAGGGGCCATTGAAGGGACGCTGCAAAGAACCTTAAGTAATGCCTACAGTGCACCGCATGAGGATTTGCAGAGAGGTAGACGCTACGACTTATCTTCTGTTTGATTAATTAAATCATTTTGCTTGTGAGAGGTAGATAGGGGAAAATGCTTGAGTACTCTATTGCTAACATACTGGGACTCTCTCTCTTCTCCCGTGTTCCCAGGGTTATTTTTATAATCTTCGAGTCTTCAAGGGCATGTCTACTGATCCCCCCCTTTTTTTTACGGGCCTGGGCTACACATGGACGCTGGAATTACTCTTAATGGTATGCCAATATATTCAACTCATACCGTTTTTCACAGTCTTTCCGTTATCAACTGCTTTCTCTCTCTCTCTCTCTCTCTCTCTCTCTCTCTCTCTCTCTCTCTCTCTCTCTCTCTCTTGTATATCATATATATATATATATATATATATACATATTATTAGAACCCACTGTCACCATTCCAGGAAATTCCAAAGATCAAAAAAACACAGGCTTCAGGCGAACTCGGAAAACAGGAGAGGAATCACTCCGCGCGGTAAGAAAACGGCCACATTTCCCAAAACCTTCCCAACACGAGAAAACAAGGGAAGACGAAAGCAACCCTCGTTTCCATTCATCTGGTCCAGCCAACGGCCCTGACACTGGAACCACAATGAGAATGGGATAGAATATAACATTCAGGCCCAAAGGCCAAGCGATGGGGGGGGATCCGTGACGACGAGGGTCATTCATAGCCCGAAATGGAAATTGACAGTAAAAAAAGGTTTGAAAGGTGTAACAGGAGTAAAACCTCACAGTTGCACTATGAATCAATTGTTAGAAGGTTGTTGAGGAAGGTAAGATGGAAGAAAGAGAATTTGACTTATTGCACAATTGAATACTTCCCTGGAAACGATCATGTGCGCTACTGTTATCTGGAACTGATTCCAGTAATCGTCTGTGGATTCAGACTGCACAACTGCCTTTCCAGGAAGAGATGCGAACTTTGATACATTCTGGAAACCGAACATAACCATTACAGGGAAAGATAAACACAAAAACAAACCCACTCCACAAAGAAGATGAAAATTCAATCATCTTTCCGGGTATTATTATTATTATTATTATTATTATTATTATTATTATTATTATTATTATTATTCAGTAGATGAAACCTATTCATATGGAACAAGTCCACCAAAGGGGCCACTGACTTGAAATT